>NC_079189.1:49946287-50168787 GCF_029499605.1 Hyla sarda
GGCGGTATGAGGACTCATTTTTTGCGCCGTGATCTGAAGTTTTTATCGGTATGATTTTTGTTTTGATCGGACTTTTTGATCACTTTTTATTCATTTTTTATTCATTTTTTAATGGTATAAAAAGTGACCAAAAATGGACTTTTTTTGACTTTGGAATTTTTTTTGCGCCTACGCCATTGACCGTACGGTTTAATTGATATATTTTTATAGTTCGGACATTTACGCACGCGGCGATACCACATACGTTTATTTATTTATTTTTTTTACACGGTTTTATTTTTATATGGGAAAAGGGGGGTGATTCAAACTTTTATTAGGGAAGGGGTTAAATGACCTTTATTAACACTTATTTTTTTACTTTTTTTGCAGTGTTATAGGTCCCATTAACACGCCTGTGATCAGTGTTATCGGCGCTTGACTGCTCCTGCCTGGATCTCAGGCACGGAGCAGTCATTCGCCGATCGGACACTGAGGAGGCAGGTAAGGGCCCTCCCGGTGTCCTGTCAGCTGTTCGGGAAGCCGCGATTTCACCACGGCGGTCCGGAACAGCCCGACTGAGCAGCCGGGTCACTTTCGCTTTAGAAGCGGCAGTCAGCTTTGACCGCCGCTTCTAAAGGGTTAATACCGCACATCGCCGCGATCGGCGATGTGTGGTATTAGCCGCGGATCCCGGCCGTTGATGAGCGCCGGGACCGACGCGATATGATGCGGGATCGCGGTGCGATCCCGCTTCATATCGCGGGAGCTGGCGCAGGACGTAAATATACGTCCTGCGTCGTTAAGGGGTTAAATCATGCATTTCTAGTAAAAAAAAATAAAAAATTAATAAATTACTGAGAAATGGCACAACATGGAGATATAAGACTAAATGTTCCAGAATTGTTATATCATGGGGAATCAAAAAAAAATCAAAAAAAAAAAAAGGCCACTTACTGCTGATACAAAAGCAGGCTAGGCACCTATTCCCATTATGATGCAGATCAGCCACAGTGCTATATAAGGGGAGATAGCACAGGTGGAAAATACTGATAAACAACCATTCATATGCCTCCTACTCTTAAAGGGGTACTCCGGCGCTAAGACATCTTATACTCTATCCAAAGGATAGAGGACCCCTGTGGGGACCCCTGTGATCTTGCATGCAGCACCCCGTTATAATCAGTCCCCGAAGCACGTTTACTCCGGGTCTGATTACTGGCGATCATGGGGGCCAGAGCATTGTGACGTCACGGCCCCGCCCCCGTGTGACAACACGCTCTTCCCCCTCAATGCAAGCCTATGGGAGGGGGCGTGACAGCTGCATTCGGGGGCGGAGCGTGACGTCACACGGGGGCGGGGCCGTGATGTCACAATGCTCCGGCCCCTGTGATCGCCAGTAATCAGACCCGGAGCGAATGTGCCCGGGGACTGATTCTAACGGGGTGCTGCGTGCAAGATCACGGGGGTCTCCAGCGGCGGGACCCCCGCGATCAGGCATCTTATCCCCTATCCTTGGGATAAGATGTCTTCGCACCGGTGTACCCCTTTAAGGGGGGTTGTTGCTTAGTATTCTAGTTGCACACAATATACAGGATGCCAGTAACATAACGTGTAGTGCACCATGCACTTTATGGGGAATACAAATATTTACAGGTCAGGAGAGTCTACATTGATTTTACCACTTCAGTCCATCCTTTCTAGTGCTTTTGTTCATTTAATATAAACTAGAGCAGTGTTACCAAACCAGGGTGCCTCCAGCTGTTGCAAAACTACAACTCCCAGCATGCCCGGACAGCCGCAGGCTGTCCGGGCATGCTGGGAGTTGTAGTTTTGCAACAGCTGGAGGCACCCTGGCTGGGTAACACTGAACTAGAGAAAGATTGTACATTGTTGGCTATATTGAGATGATTTACATGCCTGCAGGGTTTTTTTTTTTTTACTTAAAAGGGCACTGCAAAATGTATTCTTTATCCACATAGAGCATAAGTTGCTGATTGTAACTAGAGATGAGCGAACTTACAGTAAATTCGATTCGTCACGAACTTCTCGGCTCGGCAGTTGATGACTTTATCCTGCATAAATTAGTTCAGCTTTCAGGTGCTCTCGTTGGCTGGAAAAGGTGGATACAGTCCTAGGAGAATCTTTCCTAGGACTGTATCCACCTTTTCCAGCCCACCGGAGCACCTGAAAGCTCAACTCCTTTATACAGGATAAAGTCATCAACTGCCGAGCCGAGAAGTCCATGACGAATCGAATTTACTGTAAGTTCGCTCATCTCTAATTGTAACTAGAACCCCTTGTAATCTCCAGAACATGTTCTGTCTCTTACCTCTAAGCGTTCCGCCCCCTTCTTCTGAGACAACTTGGTCTCGGGAGTGACTTCCCCTCTGACAAACACCGGCTGAGGCGGGACATTGCTCCGACTAGTGATTGGTAGACCAGGCCATCACTCCCGAGACCAGTTTGTGCCCCATCCTGGGACCACCCAAGATCAGACACTTATCCCCTATGTTGTAGTTAGTGGATCCGTTTGGCATAACCGGAGTACCCTTTTAATAAATATACCTACAATTTCCTTTCTCCCTCCTGCAGCCCCGCGCTGTGTATTGTAAGGATGTGCTAGATATTGAACAGTTCTCCACTGTGAAGGGAGTCAACCTGGACACCACAGATGATGATTTCTACTCCAAGTTTGTGACGGGCTGCGTCTCTATTCCATGGCAACAAGAGGTAAGTTTCCTTTTGGTCCGGTCTCTGCGGCGTCGGCCTTGACTGCATTTGTTCTTATTCAGCGCCTTGAACGAGTAATTTCCTCCTCCTTGCAGATGATAGAGACAGAGTGCTTTAAAGACATCAATGTTTATGAGACAGACGGCTGCTTGTCGCCAGACCTGGATGTGAGCAAACAGAACATTAGACCAAAGAGAAGCTTCTTCCATCGATTGTTCAGAAGAGGGGTGAGACGCATTAATACTAGCAATAAAAAGAATGTAACTCCCCCTACTCTGTGATATTCTTTTGCTGTTTAAAGCGTACCTGTCATATTACAGAAAAAATAATAATGCTTATATATGTTACTTACTAGACCATGTAGATGCTTTACATGTTTTATGTATCTGGCTTCTGCATTTGGCTCACAAATCCCTCTGTTCTGCTGCTCACTCATTCTTACATCCACTACTCAGGAAGGAGAGTGTCCAAGGCAAGCAATGAGCCCGCCCTCACTCACCATGCATTCACTTCCTCCCTGAGTCTCCTCCCTTCATCCAGTCACTGCAGGCTGGCTGTAACCCCCTCCTCTCTGTTTTAATGCTGCAGTCTCGTAGGACAAGAGGGAGTCCCGCCCTCACTTCTTAGACTTTGTCCAGGCCTGTGCTTCAGCTAGGACAAAGATGAGGACAGAATTTAGTTCTGGGGACCCCTAGTGGGCTTTTTTTTTTTTTTTCCGTAAGCCATGAATTCTGTAAAAAGGAGCTTACATTTTCACATTTTTTAATAAAGTATATTAGAAAGGTTAATGTTTTGATAAACAACATATAAAAAGTTTTTGAATCTGACAGTGCCCATTGAAAGTCTTTACCGTTCTCAAGATCTCTACTTGCTGCCAGTGAATAGGAACATTGTTTACATGTCAAGCTAAACTGTCCTAATCACATCCAACTGAAACAGATACATGTCAATAAGAATGTCTCTATTCATTGCCAGCAAGTAGCTACTGTATATATGTACAAGGATACATGGACATCTGATCACGATACCTATAGTAGGTTGTTGAAGATTCCAAAACTATGGGTGTTTATATTGAATTGGGAACCTTTTGCGGGTACAACACACTGCGCTTTTCTGTGAAGACTTTCTAGAAGATTTTGGTGTCTGTTGGAATTTTTGCATATTCATCCAGAAGAGCACTGATATGTTTGATGACAGGTCCCGGTTCTCACACTCCATTCTAGTTCATCCCAATGCTAATGGATGGAGTTGAATTCAGGGCCCTCTGCAGCTGGTAAAATGCTTCTACACCAAACTCTACCAACCACATCTTGCTTTGTGCACTGGGGCAGTCATGCTGGAACGGTGAAGGGTCAAACCCAAACTGCTCCTATAAAGCTGGAAAAGGTGGCATGAGAGAGCTTCTTCACAAAAATCCTGTGAATAACGGTACCGTAGGCTTCTCCCTGCTCATTCTCTTGATCAGTAGGGGTCTTAGCACTGAGACCCTGACCATTTAAAATTTCTATCTGACCCGTTTGGCTATTCTCTGTGACATTTCAGATTTTTTTGGGAAAGATGGGGAAGCTTTCTTCCAAAAATAGCAGCACACCTGTCCTCAGGATAGAAGAAATTAGTTCTGTTACACACACACACACACACACACACACACACATATATATATATATATATATATATATATATTTTTTTTTTTTTTTATTATTTTTTTTTTTTTATATATATTTCATAATTTATTTTATATATTTAATAGATAAGTATTTTAATATATATTTATGATTAATATATTAATTTTATATATTTAATAGCGATACAAAACATCACAACTATAGCTACCAATCATATTCCAGCGTTCCCCCTTGGCGAAACATTGTAGCCACAAGAGCTGCCATGGCATAGCATAAATCTGATTTATTTAAGAATTTGGCCCTTATGCAGAACTAAGTTTCTAATATGTTCTTCTTTCCCCTCCTAGGTCTGCTTTAAATCCTCCTACAGTGATGATGATGAAGAGGCCTCGAGACCATGAACCACTGTCCAATAGCCAAAAAAAATCAAATCCTAGAGCGTTAAACTGCAAATATTTTATTGTATCTATGAACTGTAAAGGTGTATTATAAATTAAACAAAGAATTCTGTATGAGTTTACAGATTTTGTACATTTCTACTTGAATTCTGTTAAGATGTATATTTTCACAAAGTGTATTGTACAAAAAAAGGCCATATTCGTACCACTCCGATGCATATAGTGTGTTTGCGTGTGCATATGTATATTATTGATACATATAAAATATGCCAATATATGCACACTATGTTATCTTGAATGACTGAAAGTATTTAAAGCCACAGTCCATGTTAGCGGCATTAACTGCGTGCAGTGCGACAGCGTGGGTCGCCCATCCCCCCCTTTATACATAGGTATACACAGTGAATAAGGGCCACATCCCAAACTCCGCCTCTCGGGGGGTGGAAAGCAGCACTGCAAGGACTTGTCTATACTGTTTGTATGGTTCTGAGCTATATTTGTGGATTAAAGGAGAACTTTCCATTTTTGTTTTATTTATGTTTTCATTGTTGTCCTATCTATTTCATTAACCTTTTTGCTGCCAGTAATTCAAAGCTGCTTTTTCCCTCCCCCCATTTTTAAAGGTTAAACCACTAGTGGTTGCCACATAGGTATCTGAGTTATTGGGGGTTATTGTTTCTCCTTGTGGAGACTAGGGAGTATTAGGGAGCACAACAGGCAATTCTCCCTACGAAAGGGTATGCAAATTATTTCTCCTCTAGAAAGAAGAAATCTTTTGCTCCAGTGCCACCTATAGACAGCTACCCTGTCAACGCCCCATCTATTGAACAGTCTTGGAACATGACTAGATATTTGGAGGAGATTCTTACTTGTCTAAAATCCATTGTCGTGTTTCATAACTATCCTCTATCATATAAGTTATTTGTAGTCCACAACATGCACCCTAAATCCATATGGATCACTTCTACTCTTAACTGTCCTCCAATATTTGATAAAGGTACACAACCACTTCCAAGTTTTCGTGTCCCGGACCCCGGCGTGTGGGTACAAAGGGCCAAATTTAACAAGCCCCCACAGGGCTCATGTGGCCGTGAGATGTTGCACAATGTCTCCATTGCCCTGACCGGCCATTGTTTCCAACACTTTTCGCCAAGGCAAACCATGTGAAGAACAGCATGACACCGCCTTTCCCTGCACATATGGTATGCTGAAGGGCCACTGAGACTTGTCCGGGCAGTGGAGGCTTAGGACACAGTGGAGGATGTGGAGGCGGAGTCGCACATTGTCACAGGAACAACGGGATGACAGAGTGGAGCAGGAAGCAGCATGAGTACACAACAGGGGTTCACAACCCTTAAAATTAAAAGGTGAATATTGAAATCTCTATTGAAGATGCATGTTAGGTAGTGCTACCATCCAAAAATGTAAGGCCCAAGCCCAGAAGCATCAGTAAGCCAAGTAGTTCCTGAAAGACAGTCAGGAAAAGGCATCAGCAGTACACCAGAGGATTTCATAACCCCTAAGATTGAAAGATCAATGTTGAAATCTCAGTTAAGCATGTATGTAAGCTAGTGCAAAACATCCAAAAATGTAAGGCCCAAGCCCTGAAGCATCAGTAAGCCAAGTAGCTCCTGAAAGACACAGGAGCAGTCAGGAGCAGGCATCAGCAGTACCCAAGAGGGTTTCATAACCCCTTACATTGAAAGATCAATGTTGAAATATCATTTCTTTTTTTTTTTTTTTTTTTTACTGTAGATTTTTACAAGATTTTCACAAGACAAAACAAACAAACAATAAAAGTTGGGGATAAATTTCCCAGTGGTAAGGAACATACATAAAGAGATAACATATTACATCTTTTACAAACAAAGCATCAATGCAACATAATAAAGATCCAAAAAGCGATGGAATCAACTCCATGTACTATCAACAAGGAGGGGGGGGGGAGGGGAGACAAAAATGAAGAACATCCGGGTTAAGGGAGGAGGGAGGGGGGAGACACAAAAGAAATAAAAAAAGATAGAGAAGGAAACAAAGTAAGAGGGAGGTCTATGGGAGGCATACAGTTCAGGGAGGTTGTCTGTCGGTGTAACGGTCCCACGGGTCCCATACGGAGAGAAAATGTGGGATGGTGTTGTTCAGAGAGGCAGTGATAAATTCCAAGGAGCGGATTTCCCGAACCCTGGCCATAAGTTCCCCCTCAGGAGTGGGGGCAGTCTGTTTCCAATGTTTAGCAATGAGAGTCTTGGCAGCCAGAACAATAATGTAAAAATAATTTGAATGGTCTCTTGGCCAAGGCTCTGGTGGACAGGTGTAGTAGGTAGACCAGGGGATCTAAGGGTACCCTAATTCCCAAAACCTCCCGTAGAGTAGATCCTGTACCTGCACCCAAAATGGAGTTATTAATGAATCGGCCCAAAATATGTAGTATATATCGCCCCACCCCACACCTCCAACATTGGTGTGGTATGTCAGGGTTTAACTTACTTAGAACAACAGGGGTGTGATACCAGCCCATAAGCATCTTGTACTGTGTTTCTTTATAGGCCGTACAGATTGAGGCCCTGTCCCAAATCACCCGCCACTGAGGAATCGTAATAGTAGTGTTGAGAGCTTCGTCCCAGTGTTCCATGTAGCGGTGAGAAGGGGCAGCACCATCCATTGGGGAGATTAAAAGGGAATAGATGCTCGAAAGAAGTCCCATGGTCTGAGGCCCACTCCTACACAACCTCTCGAAGCTCGTGGGGAGGGAGACCATCAACGAGCCTCGCTGCAAAGACAGTGTCTCAGTTGCATATAGTGGGCCTGAGCAGAGGCAGGGAGATCTGAACGGGAATGTAGCTCATCAAAGGTTAATAGAACATGGGTGCCTGGGTTCACGACATCAGCCCAGCAACACAACCCCCTTGACCCCCACATCCCTACCATATCAGAAGTGCCTCCCTGGGCGAAGGCCGGGTGATACAAAAAGGACTGCATTGGGGAGAAGGAGGAAAGGAGGTGGAACCGCCTTGCGCAGTTAGTCCAGACATATTGCGTGAAGGACATAGGGCCCAGCAGAGAATGTGTTGGGGACATGAGTGGAAAGGATCACAGGAAAGTATTAGGATGCACCGGTGTCAGCCACAGTTTTTCAATTTCCATCCATTTACTATAGGCCCAATGAGTGGACCATGCTGCCAAGTGACGTAAGCGGGCTGCCCAGTAGTACTTCGCAATGTTGGGTACACCCAGACCAAGAGAGAAGCGACTCGCCATCATCACCGACATAGTGAGTCTATGCCGTTTAGCATTCCATATAAACCTAAAAATAGGTTCCATAGAAGCAGTTGAGAGCATGCCAATGGGAGACTGCCAAAAAAGTAATCGATACGCGTATGAAGTTTATGAGGATGGGAGAAGAAGAAAAAGGAGCGATCGGAAGGATAATTAATACGCCATAGGTCAAAAAGCGCCGCTGAGCTAACCAATCGCAGAAAAAGCATAGAAAGGCGCAACTGAGGAGGTGGTTGGGAGCCTCCCACAGAGTGACGATCAGGGAGAAAAAAACTAGATTAAAATCCCCCCCCCAGGAGCCAGGCTGAGGGTGGGTACGCTTGGAGGTGCTTCAGTACCCAATGGAGAAAAGGAATCTGCGCAGAGTTGGGGGCATAGACATTACAGAGAAGCAGGGGCTTACCCCCCAGGGAGCCATGAAGGATAAGAAATCTACCTGATGGGTCAGTATATGAGGAGGAAATCTGTAGGGGACAGTGTCTGGATACTAGTATTGCCACTCCCGCTACCTTCCTATCATTGGAGGTGAAAAATGTTTGAGGGTAGAGATGGCATAGGAATTGGAAAGAGCCCGTCCTGTCGAAGTGCGTTTCCTTAATAAAGACAATATAGGCCTTTAGGGCTATCAGCTCACGCTGCAGCAGATGCCGTTTAGTGGGGGTGTTAAGACCCTTCACATTCAGAGAAACGCACTTAGCCATGAGGGGGTAGGTAAGTGTGGGTCAGGTACAATGTAAAGTACTCACTCAGACCAGGAGACTGAGTTCGGGCAGGCCAGCCAGAGACTGTAGAGTACCAGGATTCAGGACAAGACCTAAAAGAAAGGAATGAGAAAAGAGGAGAGAACAAACAACCAATGGGACACACCAGACAGAGGACAAGGGAAGCACATAAGGGGCAAACAGACAAGTACAAAAGGAAAGGAACAAATAACAAATAGTGCCAAAAACAAACCATTGGCGCAGAAGCCAAAGTGGAGATAAAATCAGAAAACAGCGACAATAACAATAATGTAAACCATGATAAGTTGTCGTTTGTCATAGCCTCCAAGGGGGAAGGTGGAAGAATACACCAGAGATGACCACTAGGAAAAACCAGATACCCTCTCAAAAGCCACGCAAAAGGACAGCCCACCTAAAGGCCCCGCTGAGGGAAAAAAATTAACAGTGCAAAATAAGTTCTAGCACTAGAAGGCAAAAATGAAGCAGGCATGGTGAAAGAGGTGATGAGGAAAATCCTGCTAACAGTCAATTAGCTTCGGTAATGGGCCGCACCCAAGTTCTCATGGATGGGGTGGGTCAGGGCCCTGAGGGCCAGGAGGAGTGGAAGCTCTACCCCGACCAGCATGCTTCCCATGAGCCGGTTGTCACACCGGTGGTAGAGAGGGGGTGGAGGGGAGGGATCAGTCCCCAGTCCTGAAGCCAAGGAACAGGAACATCCAAAGCGGCACAAAAATCTGGTATATCGGCAAAAGTACGGAGAACAGCAGAGCGTCCATCTCTCCTAGTTTGCAAAGCAAATGGGAAGGACCACCGATAAGGTATCTGCGCTGAGCGCAAGGTAGACAAGAGGTTGCAGCAGTCGTCTCTTACGTAGGGTGAGCTAGGAGAGGTCTTGGAAGAGTTGAATAGGAGCCCCGTCAAAATCAAAGGTCTTCAGGGAGTGTGATTTGGACATAATCCTCTCTTTCAAATTGGAAGTCAGCAACACAACAGATGACATCTCGAGGAGGTCCATTCGTGGGGCGAGGACACAAGGCTTTGTGCACCCGGTCCAACTTAATCTTATGAGAAGGTGGTTCCCCCGATATCATATGCGTTCCCTCAGGGAGCCTACGAATGCGAATGTTGTTACGCCTGCCTCTGTTGTCAAGGTCCTCCACATACGCATGCAGGTCATTAAGGAAGGCAGTCTGAGCAGACATGGTCCCTTGTATCTCCCCTATGTAGGATCTTGTGGAGTCATGGGCCTCCTCTAAGTAATCCACCCTTTGTGAGACATGGGTGATTTGGGCAATTTCAGTTCGGCATGTATCTTTAACTTCCTCAACAAGTGCCATAAAATCTTCCTTAGAGAGGAGATGAGAGAGGAGCTGACTAAAGTCCAATGAGGGTAACGCTGATGCAGGCATCCCAGAACAATCCAGGTCCACGTCCGGACCCTCGCTCCATGCTGAGCGGCAGGCCCCTGACCGGGGAGCACCCGAAGAGCCCAGCAGGGGTACCACCGCAGGGGGTCCCCCAGAAGCGTTGTAAGAAGACATAAGTCTCTGAGGCTTAGGGGGAGCACTTGGGGGACAGCAAGAAGGCACAGAGGTCCAGGCACACTCCACTGCAGGGGACAGTGCTGAGTTAGCAGAATGAGCAGGAGCAGCAGCAGGTACAGTGGGGGGGGGGGGGGGGGGGTTGGGGGGAGAGTGCACAGTGAGGAGGGGAGGATAGGGTTGTAGATCCCTGCAACCCTGGAATGGGATCTGCCAATAACGCCCACTTAGTGGTAGGGGCCGGAGGTTGTAGTGGGGCTGTAGAACCTGTAGCCTCACAGATGTCACTGGTGGCAGTGGGAGCGAAGGAGGGGGCCTCCAGCTGTTGCGCCAGCCTCCTCACTCCACTGAGCGATGTCTGTGTCCTGAGTAAGCAGCAAGGGGCTTAAGAATGGCTCTGACCTGAGGTCCAGGTGCATGTGAGGTCCAGCAGCAGGAATACAGCGAGGTCCTGGAGCAGACGCAGGTCCCACTGAACGGGAGTGCAAGCTGCGCGCGGGAACTGGGGACCCATGCGGGGAGGCTGGAGCAGAGGATGGCGGCTGCCAAATGAACCTCCTAATCCCTCCCGAGGCGAGCTGAGCGGGGGGATCTGTTGGCTGTGTCTTCCGACGCCGGCGGGTACCTCTAGACATGAGGTAAGGGGCTGTGGGCAGCAGAATGTAGCAGATGTTGCGGCAGTAAGGACGGAGCTCTGGGCTCAGGCAGCCATATTCTTCAGTGTCAAGCCACGCCCCTCAATGTTGAAATTTCTATTAAGCATATATTTAGCTTGTGCTAAACATCAAAAAATGTAAGGCCCAAGCCCACAAGCATCAATAAGCCAAGTAATAAACGACTTAAAGACTACTGGAACTGAGGAACTTCAAAATGGTAAATCTACCACCTGGGATAGTCAGTCAACCGGCCGGTGGTCAGAGTCCACAGTTCCCTGCTTCTACTAGTCCTTGGCAATATTCCTTTTATTACTGGTCTGGTATCAACATGGCAATAATGCTGGGAGAGTAACTCAATGATAGCCACATGTTTCCTACAATACACAGTCACTATATGGAGACCATATAGTGGCTTAATGACACTGCCTGGAGGTGGCTGAAGCATGAGGAGACCATATAGTGTCTGAATGGACCAGCCTGGAGTTGGTGGCAGATGAGGAGACAATAGGGCCTCACAATCTCTCAGAATAAAATATGAATTTAGAAATTTCCATTGAAGATGTATGGTATCTAGTGCTACCATAAACATATAGAGGTAATGCCCTAGGCCCAGCAGCATCACTAAACCATGTAGTTGCTGAATGACACAGACAGGAGCAGTCAGCAGCAGGAGTGCACAAGAGGGTTTCATAACCTCTAAGATTGAAAGATCAATGTTGAAATCTCAATTCAGCATGTATGTAAGCTAGCGCTAACATCCAAAAATATAAGGCCCAAGCCCAGCAGCATCACTAAGCCAAGTAGTTTCTGAAACACACAGCCTGGAGCAGGCATCAGCATGAGTTTACAAGAGGGCTTCACAACCCCTAACATTATGTTAATGTTGAAATCTGTATAGAAGATTTATGTTAGCTAGTGCTAACATCAAAAAATGTTAGGCACAGGCCCAGCAGCATCACTAAACCATATAGTTGCTGAAACACACAGCCTGGAGCAGGCAGCAGGATGCGTACATTAGAGGGCTTCACAACCCCTAACATTAAATGATCAATGTTGAAATCTCGATTGAGCATGTATGTTTGCTAGTGCTAACATAAAAAATTTAATATCCAAGACAGTCCCAGCAGCATATTGGCGGAATGAGACAGCCTGGAGGTGGGGAAAGCATAAGGAGCCCATATAGTGTCTGAATGGTACAGCCTGGAGTTGGCCGAAGCATGAGGAGACCATATAGTGGCTGAATGGCACACCTGGAGGTGGCAGCAGCAGCATCAGGAGTCCTGAAAGTGACCCGGTGGGTAGTAGTGCGGTGGGCGGCAATACCAGTACCCGGTGATGAAGGTGGCTGGAATTTTTTGTAACTGGGGAGCAGTGCCTTAACCCCTTAGGAACTTAGCCCATTTTCACTTTAAGGACTCAGCCCTTTTTTGCAATTCTGACCACTGTCACTATAAGCATTAATAACTCTGAGATGCTTTTACCTTTTATTCTGATTTCGAGATTGTTTTTTCATGACATATTCTACTTTAACATAGTGGTAATTTTTTGTCTATACTTGCATCCTTTCTTGGAGAAAAATCCCCAAATTTCATGAAAATGTTGAAAATTTTCTAACTTTTAAACTCTCTGCTTGTAAGGAAAATGGACATACCAAATAAATTATATATTGATTCACAAATACAATATGTCTACTTCATATTTGCATCATAAAGCTTACATATTTTTACTTTTGGAAGACATAAGAGGGCTTCAAAGTATAGCAGCAATTTTCAAAATTTGCACGAAAATTTCAAAATCAGAGTTTTTCAGGGACCAGTTAAGTTTGAAGTGGATTTGAGGAGCCTTACTGTGAGAAATGCCCCATAAATGACCCTATTATAGAAACTACACCCCTGAAAATATTCAAAACGACATTCAGAAAGTTTGTTAACCCTTTAGGTGTTTCAGAAGAATAGCAGCAAAGTGGAGAAAAATCAAAATCTGCATTTTTTACACTAACATGTTCTTGTAGCCCCATTTTTTCATTTTTAGAAGTGGTACAAGGAGAAAAAGCACCACAAAATGTGTAGTCCAATTTCTCTTGAGTACGGAAATACCTCATATGTTGACATAAAGTGCTCTGCGGGCTCACAACATGGCTCAAGAGGGAAAGAGCAACTGTGGGATTTTTTTAAACCAATTTTGCTGTCATGGTTTTTGGGGGCCATGTTGCATTTAGGAAGCCCCCATGGTGCCAGAACAGCAATATAATCCCCACATGGCATACTATTTTGGAAACTACACCCCTCAAGGAATGTAACAAGGGGTACAGTGAGCCTTAACACCTCACAGGTGTTTGACGACTTTGTGTTGAAGTTGGACATGAAAATGGAAAATTTGATTTTTAACGCTAAAATGATGGTGTTACCCCAAATGTTTCTTTTTCACAAGGGGTAATAAGAGAAAATGGACCCCAAAATTTGAAGCCCAATTTCTCCTGATTAAGAAAACGCCCCATATGTGGACATTAAGTGCTATGCTGGCGCACTACAGGTCTCAGAACAGAAGGAGCGCCACTGGACTTTTGGAGAGATAATTTTGCTGGAATTGAAGTCGGGGGCCATGTGCATTTACAAACCTCCCATGATGCCAGAACAGCAGAAACCCCCCACAGGTGACACAATTTTCGAAACTAGACCCCTCCAGGAACGTAACAAGGGTTACAGTGAGTACTTACACCTCACAGGTTTTTTGTACAGTGGGCTGAAAAAGTGGAAAATTTGATTTTTAACACTAAAATGATGGTGTTAGTGTTAGCTATCCACATGGTGTAATAGCCCAATGGCGCTCCATCTGTTCTGTGTATAGGGTATAGGGGTGTGTGTATATGTATATATATATATATATATATATATATATATATATATATATAGTGTTTTGCCCTTTATTTTGTGTAAGTGTAGTGCAGTGTTTTTAGGGTACATTTCGATAGGCGGGGGATTACAGCGAGTTTCGCACTGGGAGTTTGAGCTGCAGCAGAAAATTTGCTGCATCTCAAACTTGCAGTGAGAAACTCACTGTAAACCCCGCACTTGTGAATGTACCCTGTACATTAACATGGGGGGGGGGGCAAACCTCCAGCTGTAGAAAAACTACAACTCCCAGCATGCCCTTTGGCTGTCCGTGCATGCTGGGACTTGTAACAGCTGGAGGAACACTGGTTGCAAAACAGTTAGGTAACAAACTCTGTTTAGCAACCAGTGTGCCTTCAGCCATTGCAAAAACTACAACTCTCAGCATGCAGTGACAGCTAAAGGGCATGCTGGGACTTGTAGTTATACAACAGCTGGATGCATACTACTGTAACTCCCAGCATGCCCTTTGGCTGTCCGAGCATGCTGGGGTTGTAGTTATGCAACAGTTGAAGGCACACTGGTTGGAAAACACAGAGTTTGTTACCTAACTCAGTGTTTCCCAACCTGTGTTCCTCCAGCTGTTGCAAAACTACAACTCCCAGCATGCATGGTCTGTCAGTGCATGCTGGGAGTTATAGTTTTGCAACAGCTGGAGGCACACTGATTGGGAAATACTGAGTTAGGAAACGGACAATGTTTCCCAACCAGTGTTCCTCCATTTGTTCAAAACTACAGCTCCCAGGACTGCCGACGGGCATGCTGGGAGTTGTAGTTTTGCAACATCTGGAAGAGCACAGTTTGGAGACCACTATACAGTGGTGTCCAAACGGTAGCGCTCCAGATGTTGCAAAACTACAACTCCAAGCATGCTCAGACTGCCCAGGCATGCTGGGAGTTGTAGTTCTGTAACATCTGTCCCTTCAGATGTTACAGAACTACAACTCCCAGCATGCCTGGGCAGTCTGGGCATGCTTGGAGTTGAAGTTTTGCAACATCTGGAGCGCTACCGTTTTGACACCACTGTATAGTGGTCTCCAAACTATGCACTTCCAGATGTTGCAAAACTACAACTCCCAGCATGCTGAGACTGTCTTACCACTGTATAGTGGTTTCCAAACTGTGGCCCTACAGATGTTGCAAAACTACAACTCCCAGCATGCCCAGACAGCCTTTGGCTGTTTGGGCATGCTGGGAGTTGTAGTTTGGCAACCCCTAGAAGGCAGCAGTAAAGATCACTTTACGGCGATCTTTACTGCTACCTTCACCGACGTCGCCTCCTTACCGCCGCCGCTGATCCCGCCGATGGTCGCCGGTCCCCGTCGCAAGTCCCTCGGGTACTGCCGCCATCTTCTCCCCTGCTCTGCCCGACATCCAGGGGCGGGCAGAGCGGGGATTCCATCTTTAACCCCTATGCCCCCAACTGCCATTGGTCAGTCAGTCCTGATGACCATTGGCAGAAGATGATCCGGGCTGTCTCTGACCGCTCCGATTATCCCTATTTTCTGGGCGAGCGGGTCATCAGAGACCCCATCAGCCTGGAATAGCCGCAAATCGCCGATCTGAATTGCATTGTCTCAGGACCCCCCCAGGATGCCTGCTGAATGATTTCAGCAGGCATCCCGGTCCAGTCTCCGTCCGGTGATCAGCGATCGGGGATGCAGGGCGTATCCATACGCCCTGCATCCCCAAGAGGTTAAATCTGTTTGGCACTATCCATATTTGTGCAGTGTTGGTGTAGCACCATGGTCAATCTACTCTGATGCATCTGGCATTGGTGGTTGGAAATCCTGGCTGGTCCATACCTGATTCATCTTCACAAAGGTCAGTCTCTCTACATTTTTCGTTGACAGACGAGTACTCCTTGAGGTGACTATATCCCTGTCTCCCTAAACACCTGCTCTGATGCCACACTACTGGCCGGGCAGGACAGCTTTTCCAGGGCAAACTCTGCAAGTTGTGGCCACAAATCAAGTTTGGCTGCCCAGAAGTCCAGCGGATCTTCAAGGTGTGTTGGCATGGGCATGTCAAGGTATGCCACCACCTGCTGGTTCAGGTCCCGCTCCAGGTCTACCTGCTGCTGATGAGTTGCTTCACTATGCGGGTGAAGAAAGGTACTCATCAGCGATTGTAGACTCAGTCTGCTGCTGATGGAGCTGGTACTGCTCCTGCCACCTTACCCCTCCCCAGCAGCCATGGCAGTGGAAGGTGAGCGCAGAGGGCCCCCCCCGAGTAAGACCTTCTAGTGGATGGACGATTGCCCGGATAGGCATCAGCCAACTGACTACGTAGGATGTCTCTGTAGTAGGTCAGTTTGTCCTCCCTCTCAGTGGGTGTAAAAAAGGCACCCATTTTGTGCCGGTAGTGGGGGTCCAATAAGGTAGAGAGCCAGAAGTCATCCCGCTGCCGAATGGTGACAATTCGGCTGTCACCACGCAAGCAAGTGAGCATGCATCGTGCCATTTGTGCAAGTGACTCGGAGGGACTCCCTGCCTCCATCTCCACTGCATACTGCCATGGTGTGTCTGGGTCCTCTGTCTCGCCTTCCTAATAACCATCTAGCGCCTCTAGTTCATCATGCTCCTCCTCTTCTGTCAGATGACTATAAACACCGCCCATTTCATCAAACCTAAACTGTGCTCCACTGTGCCCCTCATCCTCCTCCTCCAGTTCAGCTCCCACGGGGATCATGTGGCCTTGAGATGTAGGCGCAACGTCTCCATTGCCCTGACCAGCCATCGTTTCCAACACTTGTATGAAATGAAGCAATGGAATGACGTCATTCATCCCGTAATCCTGATGACTGACTAATAATGTTGCTTCCTCGAAGGGCCTGAGCAAATGGCTGGTGTCACGTATGAGCTGCCACTGGTTCAAATTGAAGTTACACACGAGATTACCCCTATCCGCTTGGAATATCAAGAAATCGGTGATGGCTTTTCTCTGTTCGTACAGTCGGTCCAACATATCGAGGGTGGAATTCCAACATGTGGCAACGTCACAAATCAGACTATGTTGGGGGATACCATTCTGACGCTGCAGCTCAAGGAGGGTGTGCTTTGTGGTGTACGAGTGGCTGAAGTGCATGCAAAGTTTCCTGTCTTGCAAATGGGGGGAACACTTCAGGAACCGTATGACAATCAAATTTAACATGTGTGCCATGCAGGGCACATGGGTCACCCTTCCTTGTGACAGCGTGGCCACAATGTTCTTCCCGTTGTCAGTCACCATGGTTCCCATTTCCAGATTTCGTGGAGTAAGCCATACTCTGATTTCTTTATGAATGACTTTTAGCAGTTCCTCCCCTGTGTGACTCTTTTTGCCAAGGCAAACCATGTGAAGAACAGCCTGACACCGCCGTGCCCTTCACACATGGTATGCTGAAGGGCCACTGAGACTTGTCGGGGCAGTGGAGGCGGACTAACGGGCTGACATCGTGGAGGAGGAAGCGGTGTGACCTGTCCAAGTTGGTGTTGTGGCTGTGCAGGAACCACATTCACCCAGTGAGCCGTAAAGTACATGTATTGTCCCTGACCGTAGATATAGCTCCAGACATCGGCGCTGCCATGCACTTTGGTACACACCGACAGGCTCAAGGACTGGCCCACCTTCTCTTCCACAAAATTGTGCAGGGCTGGTACTGCCTTCTTCGCAAAGAAATGACTGCTTGGTACTCTCCATCTCGGCTCGGCACAAGCCATCAATTCTCTGAAAGGTGCAGAGTCCACCACTTGAAAAGTGAGGGACAGCAGCACCAGCAACTTAGACAGGAGCACATCCAGCTTCTGCGCCGTTGGATGAGTGGGCGCATACTGTTGTCTCTTGGACAAGGCTTCGCGGATGGATTGTTGGCAGAATGGCTGACTAAAAGTGGGAGAAGCAGGAGCATCTGGAGCAACAGAAAGAGGGTATGACACACAGCTCCCTTTAGCTGAGGTGGTAGAGCCTTGGCTGGCTGAAGGAGGAAGCAGCTGGCCACTGGGTGATGCAGCAGGCTGGACCACTACATCAGAGCCACGGTTCTCCCAGGCCGCTTTATGGTGGCGAAGCATGTGTTGACGCAGGGCCGTGGTGCCAACATTGGGACTCTGGCCACGCTTTACCTTCCGCTGACATATCTTGCATGTGGCTACGTGAACCTCCTCCGGATGCTTGATGAAAAACTGCCACACGGCCGAGTAGCTGATTTTCCCACCAACAGTCATACTAATTGACTACTACTGCCGCCGTCTCCAGGAACCCCTGTTCCACTACCTCCCGGAAAGGTAGGCTGCCGCAAATCAGGTGGTACGTTTGGCTCCAGAATTTCCACTTCTGCCACCACGCTAACTTGCTGGCTCAGCTGCTGACTCGCGGGCAACCTGCAACTCTCTTCTCCTGATTATGATGAAGCCCCTTCTGCACCCGGCTCCCAAGTGCGATTGTCTTCATCATTGAGTTGTGTCTGCACGTCACTGATGTTCCCCAACAGTGTCTGCTTCAGGACCCTGAACCCTGGCAACACCACCTCCCATGTCGCTCTCCTCATCACTACTTCCCCGCCTAGCGGAGGAAATGGCGCATATCTCCTCCCCTTCTTGGCTGGGCAGTAGCTGCTGACTGTCCACTATTAGATTGTCCTCAGTGAATAGTGGAGCTGAACCCACAGCATTAGATACTTCTCTAGGAGAGGGAACAGCATAGGACAGAGGCAATGGGAGGACAGGGACTGCTCCCGGGCCATGCCAACTGAGGGTTGTGTCTGAGGAACCCACTGACTGTTGACTGGGGGTGTCAGATGTCACTTGTGATGAAGTGGATGACCGTGTTAACCAATCAACGACAGCAGATGGGTTGCTGGTCAAGACACGACCACTAGCTGATAACGGGAGCCCAGGCCTCTCGCTGCGACTCCTGCTGCCACTCGCCCCTAGTCTACTGCCACCTCTGCCTGAAGTATTTAGGCCTCTGCCACTCCTCTGTGCACGTCCTGGCACTTCTGTGCCTGACATACTTAGTGCGTATATGAGGGTATTACAATACGCTTCACTACTCTTCAAACAGTATTTGTCTAGAAGAGCAGCAGGTGATTACTTTTGCTTAGACTTTCACAGTATCTAGGCCCTTGACAGATTAACAGGTACAAAATAGTACACTACTTAGATGTGCGTATGCGGTATGCACTCATGAGGTCAGAAAAATGTGCTACAATATGCCTAAAAACTCTGTATTTTTATAAAACACCATCCGGTGAGTAAATTTGCTTGGACTTTCACAGTATGTATACTTAGATGTAGGTATGTTGTTTGCACGTATGAGGGCAAAAAACTGCGCTACAGTACACTTGGAAAACATATTTTTGTAAAACACCAGCCGATGATTACTTTTGCTTGGATTTTCACAGTATGTAGGCCCTTGACAGATTAACAGGTACTTAATGGTACACTACTTAGATGTACGTATGTGGTATGCACTGATGAGGGCAGAAAAATGAGCTACAATACGCCAAAAAACTCTGTATTTTTGTAAAACTCCAGCCGGTAAGTACTGTTGCTTGGACTTTCACAATATGTAGGCCCTTGACAGATTAACAGGTACAAAATGGTACACTACTTTGATGTAGGTATGTTGTTTGCACGTATTAGGGCAAAAAACTGCGCTACAGTACACTTGGAAAACATATTTTTGTAAAACACCAGCCGGTGATTACTTTTTCTTGGACTTTCACAGTATGTTGGCCCTTGACAGATTAACAGGTACAAAATGGTACACTACTTTGATGTATGAAGCAAACAATGGTAGACACAGCTCTCCCTCTCGCCCACTCCACGACACGAGACAAGAACCGGACCCTCGATCCAGAGTAACAGCAAAAACAAAAGGCAATGTCCAGCGTGGAAGTCCAACAATTCTCAGCAGTTTATTCAGCAATTAGCCAACATGAAGAACAGGTGACGCATTTCGGCCACAGTGCGCAGCCTTAGTCGTACAAAGAACAGACATAGGTAGATGTTATTTATAGGGGAAGCGGTGGGGTTCTCATCCCGGAATAAACCCAGATGATTAACCCCCTCCCTTCCTACCTAGAAACCAAGATAACAATAAAAACGTAGGAGAACAATGTCCTGGAATGTGAACATGTCATACAAAACAAACATTAAAATCACATATGAAAAGACACTGAATATTTTCTTGTGTTATCTTTATAGCTTGCAATGTCGATTTAGATGTCCATAATGAGTCAGTTTCTTTTATTCCACTTCTTCTCTTGTCTTTCCGATACAGTATGCATGCATATAGGAGAAGACATGGAAAAATGTATTTTTGTATATCAACAGGTCTTCAGAAAGGTCTCCATAGGAAGACTCCAACATCATGAATCATTATGCCCATATCCTCTGTATACAGGAAAGAAAAGAGAACAGGGAAAAAGACAACACAAAGAAATAGATATAATTTATAACATGCATAGACTCTCGAACATGTCAATACATAAATACCACAGTATGAATCTCCACATATTAAAAGGGCAGTACTTGAAATAATGTTTTTTTTTAGAAAAAAATGATTATTCATTAGGTAAATGGACAGCCATTCATGTATATAAGTGACTAAGCTGTTGCTGGTACTCTACTGTATCAGAAAATTACAACTCCACTAGAAGAGTCTCCGCGAGAAAGCAACATATAAATGAAAATAAAAGTACAGATACAACTAGATATATCTGCATACATATATTAGTTATAAAGATGTATGTGTATGTAGAAAAATGTTTAATAATAAATAGATAGTATGGATAATGGGGGAGATTTATCAAAACAAGTGCAGAGGAAGAGTGGTGCAGTTGCCCATAGCAACCAATCAGATTGCTTCTTTCATTTTCCACAGGCCTCTAAAGAGGCCTGTGGAAAATAAAAGATGCAATCTGATTGGTTGCTATGGGCAACTGCACCACTCTTCCTCTGCACAGGTTTTGAGAAATCTCCCCCAATGTGAATAATATCATGATACTAAATCCTCACCACACATAATGGGGGAGATTTATCAAAACCTGTGCAGAGGAAAACTTCCCCCGTTGCCCATAGCAACCAATCAGATCACTTCTTTCATTTTTAACAAGGCCTCTGCAAATGGAAAGCAGCAATCTGGTTGCTATGGGCAACTGGACAAGTTTTCCTCTGCACAGGTTTTGATAAATCCCAATATTCTTAGGTAGCTAACGCAGAGACACTAGTGAATAATAATTTTTTCTAAAAAACATTATTTCAAGTACTGCCCTTTGTGGAGATTCATACTGTGGTATTTATGTATTGACATGTTCGAGAGTCTATGCATGTTATTAATTATATCTATTTCTTTGTGTTGTCTTTTTCCCTGTTCTCTTTTCTTTCCTGTATACAGAGCATATGGGCATAATGATTCATGATGTTGGAGTCTTCCTATGGAGACCTTTCTGGAGATATACAGTAACCCCCCGACCTACGATGGCCCCGACATATGATAAAATCGACATACGATGGCCTCTTAGAGGCCATCGCATGTCAATGTCAGCATCGACATACGATGCTTTTATGTTGGGGCCATCGTATTAACTGCTATCCGACAGCGCAAAATGCTTAAGCTGCTGTCGGATAGCCGTTTAAGCATCCCGGACAGGTTCACTTACCTATTCCCGCTGCTCCGGGTCCACTTCGCGATCCTCCGGTGTCTTGCGCATCTTCTCCAGGGTCCGGGCCTCGCTTTCCGGCGTCGTTATTACGTCACTACGCACGCCGTGCCGGCGCAACAGCGTAATAACGTCACCAGAAAGCGAGGCCCGGACCCTGCAGAAGAAGCCGGAGGATCCCGAAGAAGACACCGGAGCAGCGGGACAGCATCGGGAAACCCTGGGACAGCATCGGGAGCGGTGAGGACGTGGTCCGGAGCAGTGGGGACAGGTGAGTGTAACTTCCTATACTATACATTGCACGGATCCCTCAACATACGATGGATTCGACAAACGATGGGTGGTTAGGAACGTATTACCATTGTATGTTGAGGGACCACTGTACCTGCTGATATACAAAAATAAATGTTTCCATGTCTTCTCCTATATGCATGCATACTGTATCGGAAAGACAAGAGAAGAAGTGGAATAAAAGAAACTGACTCATCTAAATCGACATTGCAAGCTATAAAGACAACACAAGAAAATATTCAGTGTCTTTTCATATGTGATTTTAATGTTTGTTTTGTATGACGTTCACATTGCAGGACATTGTTCTCCTACGTTTTTATTGTTATCTTGGTTTCTAGGTAGGAAGGGAGGGGGTTAATCATCTGGGTTTATTCCGGGATGAGAACCTCACCGCTTCCCCTATAAATAACATCTACCTATGTCTGTTCTTTGTACGACTAAGGCTGCGCACTGTGGCTGAAACGCGTCACCCGTTCTTCATGTTGGCTAATTGCTGAATAAACTGCTGAGAATTACTTGAACTTCCACGCTGGACATTGCCTTTTGTTTTTGCTGCTACTTTGATGTAGGTATGTGGTATGCACATATGAGGGCAGAAAAATGCACTACAGTCCGCTGAAAAACTTTATTTTTGCACAGCAGCAGGACACAACAGTGCAGCACCACAAAAAAAAAAGTGTATTAAAGTGGTATTCCGGGCAAAAACATCCTTATCCCCTATCGAAAGGATAGGGGATAAGATGTCTGATCGCGGGGGGGGGGGGGGGGGGGGGGGGGGGGTCCGCTGCTGGGACCCCCCGCATTCTTCCTGCAGCAGCCCGCATTCTATGCGAAGCTGCGTCTGCAGTTTCAGAAACCGCCAGGCTTCCTAGACAGGGACGTGACGTCACGCTACACCCCCTCCATTCATGTCTATGGGAGTGGGCGTTGCGGCCGTTACGCCCCCTCCCATAGAAATGAATGGAGGGGGCGTGGCGTGACGCCACATCCCCGTCTCGGAAGCCCGGCGGTTTCCAAAACTGCAGACGCAGCTACGCATAGAATGCGGGCTGCTGCAGGGAGATCGCAGAGGGTCCCAGTGGCGGGCCCCCCGCGATCAGACATCTTATTCCCTATCCTTTGAATAGGGGATAAGATGTTTTTGCCCGGAATACCCCTTTAAACCCAAAATTGCACTTTGTCACAGAGTATTAACAATGGTGTGAACTGCTGGTTATTATACTGTCTACAGACTAGTATAAGCAGCAGATGATTTCTTGTGGAAAAAATACACAGAATTGCGCTGAAAAATCATTCCTGCCTCCTGTGATACGGTTCATGAAGTTCAGGCAGCTTGTTGATATGTATGCGGCAACGAAAAGCTATCAGCCCCTCTCTGATAAAATGCTGAATAAAGGGACTGGGAGGTTAATGGCTGGCGTCAAAATCCTTCTCAGTGAGAACAAGCAAAGCACTGCACTGCTCTCTGTCCACAACGCTGATGTGACTAGCAGTTGGCAGTGGAACGCTGCGGTATGATCAATTCAGCGTGTCTGTGTAACACACAGAGACACGCAGCCGTCCTCTCTCTCTGCAGTGTATATGGCATGAAATGAGCAGCCGCAAAATGGCTGACGATTATATAGGGCTGTGACATCACAGGGGTCAATGAATGCTGATAGGCTGCATCCTGCATGTGATTCAGGGTCATCCCGCCTACTTCCCTTCCCGCCTTGCCTTCCTTGCATTCCTGCCTTCCCAGCATCCCCTGCCCCATGTACTGACATGTGGATCCACCATTTTAGGTGTCCCGGAGCCTGGAACGCTATTAAATGGAGTTTAATGAAGCGATTTGAGCGGCGATATTCACATTAGTTGCTAATCGAATAAATCCTGAAATTCCTAACGAATTCGAGTTCCTCTGCTTCGATTTGCTCATCTCTAGTGAGGAGGAAGAAACCTTAAGCCACAAATCAAAATTTGAGAGGTCGCAAAAGGGTTAATTGGCGAATATAAGCCCAATGATAGGTCTAACCTGCCTAATATTACATCATCCCAACTGATTATATATATATATATATATATATATATATATATACACACATATATTGGGGATATCATTGCTGGTAATTTACCACAGCTACCACTAGGGGCAGTTGGGGATATAATTGCCTTTTATACACATTTATATTGCTGTATACCAGTGTTTTCCTAACATGGTGCATTCTACTGTTGCAAAACTACAACTCCCAGCATGCCCGGACAGCCTTAGGCTGTCTGGGCATGCTGGGAGTTGTAGTTTTGCAACAACTGGAGGCATATTGGCTGGGAAACACTGCTGTATACATTAGTTAGCTGTGAGAGCTCCCCCTAGCGGTGACAACAAGCAATGCGTAATTTAGCTCTAGAATTTACACAAAAACCCTGTAGCCGAAGCTCAGGGCACTAAAGGTCCCTTATAAAAGACCACCTACTAAAACTTAGCTTTTAAAGTAATCTATTTTAAAATGGTGAAGTGCAATTTTAAAATAAGCGCTTGTCCTAAATTGCCTTGTGAGTGGCGTGAATTGGCCAAAATCCCATCCACTCCTGACTAATACTCCTAGAGGCACCTGGATCTCACACCTCAGACACACACTGACAGATAGCCACTGAGAAAGTAACAGCTGACCCACACCTCAGACACACACTGACAGATAGCCACTGAGATAGTAACAGCTGACCCACACCTCAGACACACACTGACAGATAGCCACTGAGATAGTAACAGCTGACCCACACCTCAGACACACACTGACAGATAGCCACTGAGATAGTAACAGCTGACCCACACCTCAGACACACAGTGACAGATAGCCACTGAGATAGTAACAGCTGACCCACACCTCAGACACACAGTGACAGATAGCCACTGAGATAGTAACAGCTGACCCACACCTCAGACACACACTGACAGATAGCCACTGAGATAGTAACAGCTGACCCACACCTCAGACACACAGTGACAGATAGCCACTGAGATAGTAACAGCTGTTATAGTGCGGCCTACAGGCTCTTACACTTATCACCTATCACAGTGATATCACAGTAATTAGATGTAAAACAATGGTGCGGCCTACATGCTCTTACACCTTAACAGGGCCGGACTGGGTGTGAAAACCAGCCCTGGAAAAAATTACTTACCAGCCCCATAGTGTTGCGTCGTTATACCAGCATGTCGTCATTTTCTTGTTCATAAAAGGTCAAATATAGTTCCCCCACATTAGGTGCAGTATAGTTCCCCACATTAGGTGCGGTATAGTTCCCCACATTAGATGCGGTACAGTTCCCTCGCATTAGGTGCAGTACAGTTCCCCGCATTAGGTGCAGTATAGTTCCTCACATTAGGTGCGGTATAGTTCCCTCACATTAGGTGCAGTACAGTTCCCCGCATTAGGTGCAGTATAGTTCCTCACATTAGGTGCAGTATAGTTCCCCACATTAGGTGCAGTATAGTTCCCTCACATTAGGTGCAGTACAGTTCCCCGCATTAGGTGCAGTATAGTTCCTCACATTAGGTGCAGTATAGTTCCCCACATTAGGTGCAGTATAGTTCCCCACATTAGGTGCAGTATAGTTCCCCACATTAGGTGCAGTATAGTTCCCCACATTAGGTGCAGTATAGTTCCCCTACATTAGGTGCAGTACAGTTCCCCACATTAGGTGCAGTATAGCTCCCCCACATTAGGTGCAGTATAGTTTCCCCACATTAGGTGCAGTATAGTTCCCAACATTAGGTGCAGTATAGTTTGCCACATTAGGTGCAGTATAGTTCCCCACATTAGGTGCAGTATAGTTCCCCACATTAGGTGCAGTATAGTTCCCCACATTAGGTACAGTATAGTTCCCCCACATTGGCTGCAGTATGCAGTATAGTTCCCCCACATTAGGTACAGTATACAGTAGTCCCCCCACATTAGGTGCAGTATACAGTAGTCCCCCACATTAGGTGCAGTATACAGTAGTCCCCTCACATTAGGTGCAGTATACAGTAGTCCCCCCCACATTAGGTATAGTATACAGTAGTCCCCCACATTAGGTGCAGTATACAGTAGTCCCCCACATTAAGTACAGTATACAGCAGTCCCCCACATTAGGTGCAGTATATAGTAGTCCCCCACATTAGGTGCAGTATACAGTAGTCCCCCACATAAGGTGCAGTATACAGTAGTTCCCCCCCACATTAGGTGCAGTATACAGTAGTTCCCCCACATTAGGTCCAGTATACAGTAGTTCCCCCACGTTAGGTGCAGTATACAGTAGTTCCCCCCACATTAGATGCAGTATACAGTAGTTCCCCCCACATTAGATGCAGTATACAATAGTTCCCCCCCACATTAGGTGCAGTATACAGTAGTTCCCCCACATTAGGTGCAGTATAAAGTAGTTCCCCCACATTAGGTGCAGTATACAGTAGTCCCCCACATTAGGTGCAGTATACAGTAGTCCCCCCACATTAGGTGCAGTATACAGTAGTCCCCCACATTAGGTGCAGTATAGTTCCCCCACATTAGGTGCAGTATACAGTAGTTCCCCCACATTAGGTGCAGTATACAGTAGTTCCCCCACATTAGGTGCAGTATACAGTAGTTGCCCCAAATTAGGTGCAGTATACAGTAGTCCCCCCACATTAGGTGCAGTATACAGTAGTCCCCTACATTAGGTGTAGTATACAGTAGTTCCCCCACATTAGGTGCAGTATACAGTAGTCGCCCACATTAGGTGCAGTATACATACAGTAGTCGCCCACATTAGGTGCAGTATACAGTAGTTGCCCCACATTAGGTGCAGTATACACTAGTCCCCCACATTAGGCGCAGTATACAGTAGTCCCACAGACATACAGCCTTCAGCCATATACAGTGTATGGCTGGAGGCTGTATGCCTGTTTACCGCCCCACTTCAGTATTCCGACCACCGCTCCGGGGTCACGATCTACTGCTATGGCAGTAGATCGTGAACCCGGAGCGGTGGTCGGAATACTGAAGATGACGTGCCGCTGGTCACCATGTGCGCGTGTCCTCCTCTCCTCACCGCTCTGTTACTATGGGCGCACGCAGGGGGCATCAGTGACGTCCCTGCGCTCGCTACGTCCCGGCCGCCCCTGCGTTTTTAAAGTTAACGCGGGGCCGGCGGCAACAAAGAGGTAACCAGGGCATCCTTGTGTCCCAAAAAGATTTTTTGGGACACAGGGATGTCCCTAATGTGACGGGTGCCCTGCGGGCACGGGGCCTGGAGCAGAGCGCCAATGATGATGGACCTGGCGGCCGCTGGAGGGGAAAAGAAATGGCTGCTGCACATCTCAAAGCGGCTCCAGGGCCGGCGGCCCACCAGGAATCTTCCTGGTATCCCTGTAGGCCAGTCCGGTCCTGCACCTTAATGTGGCAAAACCCTTATTTTCCTCCTGAAAACGGTGTGGTGACACTGAAACATGTAGAGGAAGGCAAACTGTTCAGTTTTTATTTGCGCTTTTGTTCCAGTTGTGATTATATAAAAACGACTACCTAGGTGGGAGTACCTGTAGGTCCCACCTGCAATCGCCTTGGGGCGAGGGTGTATGAGCCTGTAGGCTACACCCAGCACATAACAGTGTATTTATAAAACATTCACATTAAGGTGTAAGAGCATGTAGGCCGCACCATTGTTTTACATCTAATTACTGTGATATAACTGTGATAGGTGATTAGTGTAAGAGCCTGTAGGCCGCACTATAACAGCTGTTACTATCTCAGTGGCTATCTGTCAGTGTGTGTCTGAGGTGTGGGTCAGCTGTTACTATCTCAGTGGCTATCTGTCAGTGTGTGTCTGAGGTGAGGGTCAGCTGTTACTATCTCAGTGGCTATCTGTCACTGTGTGTCTGAGGTGTGGGTCAGCTGTTACTATCTCAGTGGCTATCTGTCAGTGTGTGTCTGAGGTGTGGGTCAGCTGTTACTATCTCAGTGGCTATCTGTCAGTGTGTGTCTGAGGTGAGGGTCAGCTGTTACTATCTCAGTGGCTATCTGTCACTGTGTGTCTGAGGTGTGGGTCAGCTGTTACTATCTCAGTGGCTATCTGTCACTGTGTCTGAGGTGTGGGTCAGCTGTTACTATCTCAGTGGCTATCTGTCAGTGTGTGTCTGAGGTGTGGGTCAGCTGTTACTATCTCAGTGGCTATCTGTCAGTGTGTGTCTGAGGTGAGGGTCAGCTGTTACTATCTCAGTGGCTATCTGTCAGTGTGTGTCTGAGGTGTGGGTCAGCTGTTACTATCTCAGTGGCTATCTGTCAGTGTGTGTCTGAGGTGTGGGTCAGCTGTTACTATCTCAGTGGCTATCTGTCAGTGTGTGTCTGAGGTGAGGGTCAGCTGTTACTATCTCAGTGGCTATCTGTCACTGTGTGTCTGAGGTGTGGATCAGCTGTTACTATCTCAGTGGCTATCTGTCAGTGTGTGTCTGAGGTGTGGGTCAGCTGTTACTATCTCAGTGGCTATCTGTCAGTGTGTGTCTGAGGTGAGGGTCAGCTGTTACTATCTCAGTGGCTATCTGTCACTGTGTGTCTGAGGTGTGGGTCAGCTGTTACTATCTCAGTGGCTATCTGTCACTGTGTCTGAGGTGTGGGTCAGCTGTTACTATCTCAGTGGCTATCTGTCAGTGTGTGTCTGAGGTGTGGGTCAGCTGTTACTATCTCAGTGGCTATCTGTCAGTGTGTGTCTGAGGTGAGGGTCAGCTGTTACTATCTCAGTGGCTATCTGTCAGTGTGTGTCTGAGGTGTGGGTCAGCTGTTACTATCTCAGTGGCTATCTGTCAGTGTGTGTCTGAGGTGTGGGTCAGCTGTTACTATCTCAGTGGCTATCTGTCAGTGTGTGTCTGAGGTGAGGGTCAGCTGTTACTATCTCAGTGGCTATCTGTCAGTGTGTGTCTGAGGTGTGGGTCAGCTGTTACTTTCTCAGTGGCTATCTGTCAGTGTGTGTCTGAGGTGTGGGTCAGCTGTTACTATCTCAGTGGCTATCTGTCAGTGTGTGTCTGAGGTGTGGGTCAGCTGTTACTATCTCAGTGGCTATCTGTCAGTGTGTGTCTGAGGTGAGGGTCAGCTGTTACTATCTCAGTGGCTATCTGTCAGTGTGTGTCTGAGGTGTGGGTCAGCTGTTACTATCTCAGTGGCTATCTGTCAGTGTGTGTCTGAGGTGTGGGTCAGCTGTTACTATCTCAGTGGCTATCTGTCAGTGTGTGTCTGAGGTGTGGGTCAGCTGTTACTATCTCAGTGGCTATCTGTCAGTGTGTGTCTGAGGTGTGGGTCAGCTGTTACTATCTCAGTGGCTATCTGTCACTGTGTGTCTGAGGTGTGGGTCAGCTGTTACTATCTCAGTGGCTATCTGTCAGTGTGTGTCTGAGGTGTGGGTCAGCTGTTACTATCTCAGTGGCTATCTGTCAGTGTGTGTCTGAGGTGTGGGTCAGCTGTTACTATCTCAGTGGCTATCTGTCAGTGTGTGTCTGAGGTGTGAGATCCAGGTGCCTCTAGGAGTATTAGTCAGGAGTGGATGGGATTTTGGCCAATTCACGCCACTCACAAGGCAATTTGGGACAAGCGCTTATTTTAAAATTGCACTTCACCATTTTAAAATAGATTACATTAAAAGCTACGTTTTAGTAGGTGGTCTTTTATAAGGGACCTTTAGTGCCCTGAGCTTCGGTTACAGGGTTTTTGTGTAAATTCTATTTTGTGGTCCCAGACTGACCTGGGTATAATTTTTGTGATTTAGTTTAGCTCTCATCTGCATTAAACCACCTTTTTTTGTGCTAATTTGCATAATCCCGCCCTCTTAGCAAAAGGCGAATTAAAAGCAGGTGTTGCTCATTGCAACCAATTAGAACGCAGTTTCAATTTTCCGCAGGCGGGTTAGAAAATGAAAGCAATATCCGGATTGGTTGCTCGGTTTCTCTTCTTCCCGACAATGACACAATAGTAAACACAAGCCCCGGATGCTGCAACCCACGTGCTCCAGTCACCGAGACCGATGGGCGGAGCTTCCACCGGAGGCCACGCCCCCTGACCTTCTTTTCATTAATCGTTTCTAGCAAGTCCCGCCTCTGCATGGCTAGGAACCAATCACGTTATGGGTTATGTCACCTGGCAGCGCGTCGCTATTGGTTAGTTTTTCTGTCACTTTGTTGGCTGCGGCGCTCACCATTGGCTGTGAGAGGTGAAGCGGGTTAGGCTGCGGCCGGAGCTGTCAGTGATGGTTCTTCCCGGTGCAGGCGGCTGGTGATGGCGGTTGTTGAGCGGCGGTTGGTGACAGAGCGGCGGAGCGTGCAGTCCGATAAGTGAGCGCCGCTGCCCGGGGCTGTGGTGACCTGTACGAGCCGTCCGCGGCCTTGTTTGCGCTGCTGAGGGAATATGGCCACCATGGAGAAGCTGATGAGAGCCTTCGAGTCCCTAAAGTCCTTCCAGCAGCAGGGACCGGCGGTAGTGGAGGAGCCGGTACATAAGGCGTGAGTACCCGACAATGTCACCAGAGAATCCCCATGTGGTGTATGGGACTTTATTCTTCTCTTCATAGAAGTCAATGGAAATCACAGTCACACCGGTGGTGTCCTCCCCAATGGAGGCTGAGGGGCAGCCTGGACACTGCGGAAGTCTGTGGGGAACATTTCATGGTGACTGTATATGGTGACTGTATATGGTGACTGTATATGGTGACTGTATATGGTGACTGTATATGGTGACTGTATATGGTGACTGTATATGGTGACTGGACCAGGAGGTGACGGTATATGGTGACTGGACCGGGAGCTGACGGTATATGGTGACTGGACCGGGAGGTGACGGTATATGGTGACTGGACCAGGAGGTGACGGTATATGGTGACTGTATATGGTGACGGTATATGGTGACTGGACCAGGAGGTGACGGTATATGGTGACCGGACCGGGAGGTGACGGTATATGGTGACCGGACCGGGAGGTGACGGTATATGGTGACCGGACCGGGAGGTGACGGTATATGGTGACCGGACCGGGAGGTGACGGTATATGGTGACCGGACCGGGAGGTGACGGTATATGGTGACCGGACCGGGAGGTGACGGTATATGGTGACCGGACCGGGAGGTGACGGTATGTGGTGACCGGACCGGGAGGTGACGGTATATGGTATATGGTGACCGGACCGGGAGGTGACGGTATATGGTGACCGGACCGGGAGGTGACGGTATATGGTGACCGGACCGGGAGGTGACGGTATATGGTGACCGGACCGGGAGGTGACGGTATATGGTGACCGGACCGGGAGGTGACGGTATATGGTGACCGGACCGGGAGGTGACGGTATGTGGTGACCGGACCGGGAGGTGACGGTATATGGTATATGGTGACCGGACCGGGAGGTGACGGTATATGGTGACTGGACCGGGAGGTGACGGTATATGGTGACCGGACCAGGAGGTGACGGTATATGGTGACCAGACCAGGAGGTGACGGTATATGGTGACGGTATATGGTGACGGTATATGGTGACGGTATATGGTGACGGTATATGGTGACGGTATATGGTGACGGAATATGGTGACGGTATATGGTGACGGTATATGGTGACGGTATATGGTGACGGTATATGGTGACGGTATATGGTGACGGTATATGGTGACGGTATATGGTGACGGTATATGGTGACGGTATATGGTGACTGGACCGGGAGGTGACGGTATATGGTGACTGGACCGGGAGGTGACGGTATATGGTGACTGGACCGGGAGGTGACGGTATATGGTGACTGGACCGGGAGGTGACGGTATATGGTGACTGGACCGGGAGGTGACGGTATATGGTGACTGGACCGGGAGGTGACGGTATATGGTGACTGGACCGGGAGGTGACGGTATATGGTGACTGGACCGGGAGGTGACTGGTATATGGTGACTGGACCGGGAGGTGACGGTATATGGTGACTGGACCGGGAGGTGACGGTATGTGGTGACTGGACCAAGAGGTGACGGTATGTGGTGACTGGACCAAGAGGTGACGGTATATGGTGACTGGACCGGGAGGTGACGGTATATGGTGACTGGACCGGGAAGTGACGGTATATGGTGGCTGGACCGGGAGGTGACGGTATATGGTGACTGGTCCGGGAGGTGACGGTATATGGTGACTGGTCCGGGAGGTGACGGTATATGGTGACTGGACCGGGAGGTGACGGTATATGTTGACTGACAGCTGAGTACATTCTTACTGCCGAGGTGATGTTAATATACTGCAGAGGTGACTACGAGGTGATGTTAATATACTGCAGAGGTGACTATATATGATTACTGGGCACGTGCCGGTGTATCCTGACTGGACTAGCAACTGAGGAGGTGATGGTACAAGCAGACTGGGAGACCATTGTGGACGTGACCATATGACCATACTACCTACCTGGAGGCCTGTACCGTCACATCCTGACAGGGGGCCTTACTGCAGATGTGACGGTTCAGCAGCCTGGCTGTGCAGGTGACTGGACCAGAAGGTGATTGTATATGGTGACTAGAGGCTACACTACAGAGGTGACATTACAGGCTGACTGGAGGCCTGACTGCGGAGGTGATGGTACCACCTGACCGGAGGCCTTACTGTGGATGTGACCATACATCCTGACTGGGCGCCCGACTGTGGAGGTAACGGTACATCCCAACTGCAGAGGTGACTGTGCATCCCGACAAGAGGCCTGACTGCAGAGGTTAGAACTCGTTCACATCTATACCGCAGCAGTACTCCACAAGACACGTTTATTCAGTACCTAAATATATACTGTTGTATACCCATAGACTTCATTATGTAAACGTTTTGTCCCCTGTACATTTGCGTTCTATTGTTTTGTGGAATAGAAAAGTTCTGCATGCACTGCTTTTCTGTACCACATTAAAATCATATGCTGTTGTGTAGATTTCTTTCCCCATAGAAGTCTAGTAGTGATACATTTTTTTGCTTGTTCTAAAGTTTTTACATAGTTTCACATTATCATAAAGTATCCGTTTAAATCGTATGAAAACCTATACCTCAAAAACTTAGACAACATTGAGCTAAATTGGTTTTGTTTTGGTAAATCCTCAAATAAATGTGTGTGAAATAGATGTAAAGCCTACCCTAACCATATATGCTGACTGGGCACTTGACTATGGCGGTGATAGTTACATAGATTGTAATGTTGAAAAAAGACAAGAGTGATGGTACTTGGCTGCGGAGGTGACAGTGATGGTAACTTCAGACTGGGCCACTGGATATTTGGGCTCCTGACTAGTGTGTTAAGACCTCTGCTAGCGTGGATACTTCTGCTTCATGGAGCATGCTTTAAAGGAGTACTCCACTGCTCAGCATTTGGAACAAACTGTTCCAAACGCTGGAGCTGGCATCGGGAGCTTGTGACATCATAGCCCCACCCCCTCAATGCAAGTCTATGGGAGGGGGCGTGACAGCCGCCACGCCCCCTCCCATAGACTTGCATTGAGGGGGCGGGGCGGGGCTATGACATCACGAGCTCCCGTCTCCAGCTTTCGGAACAGTTTGTTCCAAATGCTGAGCAGCGGAGTACCCTTTTAGGCTTTGAATATTACAGAAAATTACGAATAAAATAGAAGAGAGAATGAATCTAATCGTGAGTGTCTCAATATGTTGTTACAATGAACTGAAGGCAAAAATAGAAATAGTCACCTATTCGCACCTGGGTTGGTGTATTGTGTTATGTAGTGAGGGCTCATTAACTCACTGGACATCCAAGTACAAAATAAAGTCAACGCCACACAACTTTTCTCAATTTTTCTTTGTTGCTTTTAGTAGAAATTTCTTGCATAAATACACAGTTACAACAAAATGCAAAGAAATCGGATAAATCACCCAGGTGCACCTGTTGCGGACACGCTAGATATTGATACTAAGACGTTTTTGGAGGCCACACCTCCTTTCCCAAGTACTTGAGAAAGGAGGTGTGGCCTCCGAAACGTCATAGTATCGACGCAAGCTCCACTCTAATTCCTTTCGTGAGAGGACGGTCGCTCAGCTGAAGGTAGCCCCAACATGGGCTGAAAAGAGTCGAGAGTGTCTAGCGTGTCCGCAACAGGTGCACCTGGGTGATTTATTCGATTTCTTTGCATTTTGTTGGAACTGTGTATTTATGCAAGAAATTTCTACTAAAAGCAACAAAGAAAAATTTTAAAAAGTTGTGTGGCGTTGAATTTATTTTGTACAATGAACTGTAGCCCAAGTATTTTTATTTAACCCCTGGATATTTAGGTGACCAGTATATTCTGACTGGGTGTCTTACTGTGGGAGCCATGGTACATCCTGACTACAGAGGTAACGCTATATCCTGATGGGGCGCCTGACTGTGGGGGTGATTGTACATCCCAACTACGGAGGTATTGCTATATCCTGATGGGGCACCTGACTGTGGGGGTGATTGTACATCCTGACTACAGAGGTAACGCTATATCCTGATGGGGCGCCTGACTGTGGGGGTGATTGTACATCCTGACTATGGAGGTAACGCTATATCCTGATGGGGCGCCTGACTGTGGGGGTGATTGTACATCCTGACTATGGAGGTAACGCTATATCCTGATGGGGCGTCTGACTGTGGGGGTGATTGTACATCCTGACTACGGAGGTAACGCTATATCCTGATGGGGCGCCTGACTGTGGGGGTGATTGTACATCCTGACTACGGAGGTAACGCTATATCCTGATGGGGCGCCTGAATGTGGGGGTGATTGTACATCCCAACTACGGAGGTAACGCTATATCCTGATGGGGCGCCTGACTGTGGGGGTGATTGTACATCCTGACTACGGAGGTAACGCTATATCCTGATGGGGCGCCTGACTGTGGGGGTGATTGTACATCCTGACTACGGAGGTAACGCTATATCCTGATGGGGCGCCTGAATGTGGGGGTGATTGTACATCCTGACTACGGAGGTAACGCTATATCCTGATGGGGCGCCTGAATGTGGGGGTGATTGTACATCCTGACTACGGAGGTAACGCTATATCCTGATGGGGCGCCTGACTGTGGGGGTGATTGTACATCCTAACTACGGAGGTAACGCTATATCCTGATGGGGCGTCTGACTGTGGGGGGGGGGATTGTACATCCTGACTGGACTCCTAAACGCAATGCAGGGATAACTGTATAATGTGGGAAAATGTCATCTATCTACACCGGCCTCCTCATATGGTGACTGCATATCCTTCCCTCCTGCATATCCGTCAGTCTCTGCTCTGGTGGGTCCGCTCCCCCCTTCTTCCCCTTCACTGGCAGGTAGTTACAACGGATGCCAGCCTGTCGGACTGGGGCGGCGTGTTCAGGGATTGGAAGGTTCAGGGACTCTGTTCTCCCCGAGAGACTCTTCTTCCGATAAACATATTGGAATTACGGGCGATTCTAATTTGTCTTATTCATTGGGAGTCCCGGCTTCAGTCCCGTCCTGTCCGCGCCCAGTCGGACAACGCCACGTCCGTGGTGTACATAAATCGTCAAGGCTGCTCTCGCAGCTCGGCAGCCTTGGCCGAGGTGACCATGATTCTCATCTGGGCGGAAAGCAAGTCCCGGGACCCCAGGCTCTGCCGTGGGCACCCTAGTGATTCCTTGGGCGGGGTTTGCCCTACCCTATCTGTTTCCTCCCCTTCCGCTCCTTCCCGGGGTTCTGAGAGAGCTCAAAACAGAGGGCATCCCCGCCATTCTGGTAGCTCCAGGTTGGCCCGAGGGACGTGGTATGCCGACGTAGTCAGGCTCCTGGATGACGCTCCACTGCGCCTTCCGCTCCGTCCGGACCTGCTCTCTCAGGGTCCTCTTGGCCACCCCAAATTTCAGTCGCTGCATTTGACGGCGTGGCGGTTGAGACCACGGTTTTGAAGGCCCGCAGGTTCTCTTCCAAAGTCATTCAAACCATGCTCAGGGCTCGTAAGCCCTCCTCCGCAAGAAATTACCACCGTACTTGGCGTTGGTGTGAAGCTCAGGATTTATCACCTGTAACCTTCTCGGTTCCCCGTGTTCTCTCCTTTTTGCAGTCGGTTTGGAACTGGGGTTGTCCCTCAGTTCCCTTAAAGGTCAGGTTTCGGCCCTTGCTATTCTTTTCCAGCGGCCCCTGGCTTCTATTCTCATGTCCGGGCCTTCCTTCAAGGAGTGGCGTATGCTGTTCCTCCTTATTGGTCACCTTCTCCCCCTTGGGACTTGAGTCTGTTTCTGAGTGCCCTCCAGGGCGAACCCTTTGAGCCCCTTAGAGAGGTGTCTCTTCGCCTCCTTTCTTGGAAAGGGGCGTTTCTTGTTGCTATCACCTCCATCCGGAGGGTGTCTGAATTGGCAGCTCTCTCCTGCCTCTTCTCCGTTTCTGGTGATCCACCAGGACAAGGTTGTTTTCCGGCCAGATCCTTCCTTTTTGCCTAAGGTGATTTTGGCCTTTCATCTCAATGAGGACATTGTCCTCCCGTCCTTTTTGTCCTGCTCCTTCTCATGCTAAGGAGCGCTTACTACACAAGCTGGATGTAGTTCGGGCTGTTCGGTCTTATCTCTCCATCACTTCTTTGTTTCGTCAGTGTGATTCCTTTTTCGTCCTTACGGGAGGTCATCGCAATTGACAACCTGCTTCCAAGGCCACCATTTTGGAAGCCTATCGCTGTAAAGGGAAGATTCCTCCCTTCAGGGTTGTGGCTCATTTTACCCGTTCTGTTGGGGCATCCTGGGCTCTCCAGAATAGAGCCTCGGCCTCGCAGATTTGCAAGGCGGCTACCTGGTCGTCTTTGCATACTTTCTCGAGGTTTTACCGAGTTCATAATTTCGCATCGGCTGATGCTAGACCGGGCTGTAAAGTGTTGCAGGCGGCAGTGGAACGGCTGTCTTCCTGACTGCTTATCTGCCCACCCAAGGGACGGCTTTGGTACGTCCCACGTTCTGTGTCCCCCAATGGAGCCGATAGAGAAAAGGTGATTTTTTTTTTTTATACTTACCGTAAAATCTTTCTCGAAGGATCCATTGGGGGACACAGCTCCTGCCCTTTTTTGAGTTTTCCTTTTGGTTCTCTGTCCGAGGGTGTGTTCAGTTATGTTTTTTCTCTTCTGGTTCTCGGACAGTTTGGGTTTTCTTTGACCTGTTGGTCCTCTCCTATTGCTCTGGAACTTAAACTGATTAGCTCAGGGCCTGAAGGCGGGTATATCTTGCTGGGAGGAGCCGACTTTTTTTATTACCATAGTGTCACACCTCCTAGAGACAGCAGCATACACCCAAGGTCTGTGTCCCCCAATGGATCCTTCGAGAAAGTGATTTTACGGTAAGTGTTAAAAAATCTCCTTTTTTCTTAAATTTTGTCGCACAATGATTTCTTCTTTTTTTTGGTTCACTGTAGATTTTTGGGTAAAAAGACTGATGTCATTACAAAGTAGAATTGGTGGTGCCAAAAATAAACCAAAATTTAAAGGGCTATAATTTTCAAAAAGTAAGGAGGAAAAAACTAAAGTGGAAAAACGCTCAGTCTTTAAGGGGTTAAGGGTTAATTAATGAAATTTTATGGTTGGCATTTACTGAGGCATTACTTATCTTGTTAAACACTTCATCCCACTCTTCCCTGCTTATAGGGCCAATTTTCTGTGACAATTTGTTTTTACTTAAAGGGGTACTCCACTGGAAAACATTTTTTCTTAAATCAACTGGTGCCAGAAAGTTAAACAGATTTGTAAATTACTTCTATTAAAAAATCTTAATCCTTCCAGTAGTTATCAGCTGCCGTATGATCCACAGGAAGTTGTTTTCTTTTTGAATTTCCTTTGTCTGACCACAGTGCTCTCTGCTGACACCTCTGTCCATTTTAGGAACTGTCCAGAGTAGGAGCAAATCCCCATAGAAAACCCTCTCCTGCTCTGAACAGTTCCTAAATGGACAGAGGTGTCAGCAGAGAGCACTGTGGTCAGGCAGAAAGGAGACTCGAAAAGAAAAGAACTTCCTGTGGATCATAACAGCAGCTGATAAATAATGGAAGGATTAAGATTTTTTAATAGAAGTAATTTACAAATCTGTTTAACTTTCTGGTTCCAGTTGATTTATAAAAAAAAAAAAAATGTTTTCCAGTGGAGTACCCCTTTAACGGGCTTTCCTTTTATAATTTGAGGCCTTCATTAACCCTTTATATATTCTTTTTAACCCTTTCTGTACCCAATTTACATATTCCGTTAATTTATATATCTCCGGTAAAGTCCCATTTTTCCATAAGTGTATACTCTAAACTTCCCTTAAAGGGCTACATCAGTGGAAAACATTTTATTTTTATATCAACTGGTACCAGAAAGTTAAACAGATTTATAAATGACTTCAATTAAAAAATCTTTACCCTTCCAGTACTTATTAGCAGCTGTATGCTACAGAGGAAATTCTGTTCTTTTTTAATTTCTTTTTTGTCTTGTCCACACTGCTGTATCAGGAACTGTCCAGAGCAGGAGAAAATCCCCCATTGCAAACCTATGCTGCTCTGGACAGTTCCTGACACGGACAGAGGTGTCAGCAGAGAGCACTGTGGACAAGGATTAAGATTTTTTTAATAGAAGTAATTTACAAATCTGTTTAACTTTCTGGCATCAGTTGATTTAAAAAACAAAACAAAAAAAAAGTTTTCCACCGGAGTACCCCGTTTTATAATTACCTGTTCCCGGGGCCCGCGCTACTTCTGGCTCCTGCGGCGTCCTGCATTACACTGTGCAATGATGAGTGACGTCCTCAACGCGACGTCACCGTCAGTGCGCACAGTGACAACTCAGGAGGACGGAGCTGGAGCCAGAAGTAGCGCGGACCCCGGGAACAGGTAATTATAAAACCGGGGATGGGGGTGGCAATGGAGCAGCGGCGGTGGTTAGACTAAGGACCGGCATGGGGAGAGAAGCGGGTGACAGTGGTCTCTGGGCAGAGGATAGGCAGGGGGGGGGGGGGGGGGGCAGCGGCGGTGTTAGGACGCAGGAGGACACCAAGACAGGCAGGGGGAGAGAAGCGGGTGGCGGCGGCGGTCTCCGGCACCGCAAAAGCTGCTGCAGTTCATTGATCCAAAGTGCCCGCTTTAAATCAATGATCTGCAGTGACCTCGCCGGGGGAGAGGGGGGGGGGGTGGTGGTTGGGGAGAAATAGCAGATAGCTTATACCAGAATATCGCTATAAATTATCGGCCTTAACCTCCACAGATTATCGGCATCGGCCCTAAAAAATCTATCGGTCAATCCTCTCGGCTCATTAAATTCCCTCTGTAATCCTTTAAAAAAAATTCTCTTATCCATATAGGCGCAGCTCTGATAACATATAGCGACATTGGGAATATTATAATTTTTGTCAATGACACTCTTTCCGCCATATTAATGGGAAGCTTTTTTTTTTTTTTATTGTTACATATTCCCTTGTCATGTAAGTCGGCGAGGTGAACGGTTGCTTTGATACTGCAGTAAATCTCTAGCGATGTCTGTGTGACAGCTGGGGTAGTAAATATCCAGTGTGCATCTGTAATAAATATAGGGTGTCTCCTATAAGAACACAAATAATAGTCATTGTAAGTTCCGGAACACCAGAGGGCACCATATCTGTGATGTCCTGGGTGGCACCACTCTGAACCATTAGAATGGTAAACAGGCTCTGTGTTATTCTCATTATGTTTTTTTGGAGGAGCAGCCCCTAATGCTCTTGACTGATCTTTTTCTTTGTTATTCTGTTGGTTTTAAAGGGCTAGTCCGGTGGTAACCTTTTATTTATTTATTTTATTTATTTATTTATTTATTTTATTTATTTTATTTTATTTTTTAAATCAACTAGTGCCAGAAAGTTAAACAGATTTGTAAATTACTTCTATTAAAAAATCTTAATCTTAATCCTTCCAGTAGTTATTAGCTGCTGAATACTACAGAGGAAATGCTTTTCTTTTTGTAACACAGTGCTCTCTGCAGACATCATGACCACAGTGCTCTCTGCTGACATCTCTGTCCATGTTAGGAACTGTCCAGAGCAGCATATGTTTGCTATGGGGATTTTCTCCTACTCTGGACAGTTCCTAAAATGGACAGAGATGTCAGCAGAGAGCACTGTGCTCGTGATGTCAGGAGAGAGCTCTGTGTTACAAAAGAAAAGAAATTTCCTCTGTAGTATTCAGCAGCTAATAAGTACTGGAAGGATTAAGATTTTTTTAGTAGAAGTAATTTACAAATCTGTTTAACTGCTTTTAGCAGTTGCAAAATTACAATTCCCATCATGCCCGGACAGCCAAAGGCTGTCCGGGCATGCTGGGAGTTGTAGTTTTGCAACAGGTGTATGATCCCGCTATACAGAAACATGCAGAGTTTTTCTAAATTTTTTTCTGTTTACAGTAAAACCTCCCCAAAAGACCCCCTCCTTGAGAAGACCACCACTTTATCTAGACCAGCTTTTCAGTTCTACATTTATTATGCATTCTTTGCATAGTCCGCTGTGCAATTTTGGGCGGTCGTCTTAAAGTGGTTTCACTGTATTATTATTTTAAATTTTTTTGGGATTACGCCGGAAAATAAAATCCAATTTTAAATAATAGATGGAGTTATGATACCAAATCTTTATACATGTAAACTGTACGGCAGAGCGCAGACTCTGTGGTGTACTGAGCAGTCACTCGTGCTGCGCACACAAGGCTCTGCTGTGTACATGAGCCCTAAGGACCAAGCAGGAGGAAGTAACCTGTGACCGTGACATTCTTACAGCATTTATGAGGACGAAAGCAAAGCATCAAATATCATGTAGAGCATCTTGTGACTACTGATTGGGATCATGGAGGATTGCTATAAGTGTTTTGGGGGGAATTGTTGAATATAGAACTTACTGTTATACAAGTCCAGGATCAGGGCGCACCTTTTAAGTATATAGATTTGGGCTGCACTCACTGTTTGCCTCATGGAGCCATGCATTGTTAATTATTATGTCCTGATCCTGAGTGACATCATATATTATACTCCAGAGCTGTACTCACTATTCTGCTGGTGGGGTCACTGTGTACATACATTACTTATCCTGTACTGATCCTGAGTTATATTCTATATTATACTCCAGAGCTGTACTCACTATTCTGCTGGTGAGGTCACTGTATACATACAGTACATTACTTATCCTGTACTGATCCTGAGTTATATTCTATATTATACTCCAGAGCTGTACTCACTATTCTGCTGGTGAGGTCACTGTGTACATACATTACATTACTTATCCTGTACTGATCCTGAGTTATATCCTGTATTATACTCCAGAGCTGTACTCACTATTCTGCTGGTGAGGTCACTGTGTACATACATTACATTACTTAGCCTGTACTGATCCTGAGTTATATCCTGTATTATACTCCAGAGCTGTACTCACTATTCTGCTGGTGGAAAGTGAGTTCTGCTTTGGAGTATAATACAGGATGTAACTGAGGATCTGTCCAGGATTAGTAATGGATTGTATGTACACAGTGACCTCACCAGCAGAATAGTGAGTACAGCTCTGGAGTATAATGCAGGATGTAACTCGGGTTCAATAGTGTTTTTTTGTTTTTTTATAAAGTCTCTGTATTTTTGATAAGACTATGGTAATTTGCAGTGCTGTTCTTGATCTCAAATATTGGAACCCCGCTGATGGAAACTTGGAAACTGCTGTAGTGGGATCAGTGGGAGGGCACAGGATTCCTTAGCATTCTTTCAGTAACATTTCTGTTGTAGCTTTCATGGTATTAATGTGAACAGAACCATGTTCTGAATGTATTTAAAAGGGTTATCCAGGAAAAATTTTTTTTATATATCAACTGGCTCCAGAAAGTTAAACAGATTTGTAAATTACTTCTATTAAAAAAAAAATCTTAATCCTTTCAGTACTTATGAGCTGCTGAAGTTGAGTTGTTCTTTTCTGTCTAAGTGCTCTCTGGTGACACGTGTCTCGGGAACCGCCCAGTTTAGAAGCAAATTCCCATAGCAAACCTATTCTACTCTGTGCAGTTCCCGAGACAAGCAGAGATGTCAGCAGAGAGCACTGTTGCCAGACAGAAAAAAAACTCAAACTTCAGCAGCTGATAATTATTGAAAGGATTAAGATTTTTTTTTTAAATAGAAGTCATTTACAAATCTGTCTAACTTTCTGGAGCCAGTTGATATAAAAAAAAAAAAAATTTTTTTCCTGGATAACCCCTTTTAAGGCCAGGCTCACATCTTCCTTGGAGGATCTGTTCGGGGCCTCCATTGCAGAATCCATTCAAACAACCAGATATTAAATGCATCATGTAGTATTTATTTTGCCCAGTCGAGTCCTGTGAAATAAATGGATGCCTTAACTGAACCCATATGGACTCTATTAACCCCTTAAGGACACATGACGTTCTCATACGTCTCCATGTCCGAGTCCTTAAGGACACATGACGTATGAGAACGTCATGTGTTTTGCCGGCCCCCCGCAACCATCTGGAGCGGAGCCGGCGCCCGATGCCTGCTGAAATCGATCAGCAGGCATCGGGGCATATCGCCCAGGGGGGTCATGATGACCCCCCATGTCGGCGATCGCGGCGCATCGCTCGTCAATTCAGACGAGCGATGCGCTGCGATTCCGTTCCCCGCCGCTCGCCGGGCGGGGATCGGAGCCGGATGTCTGCTGATTTCTATCAGCAGACATCCTGGCAGTGTGCCGGAGGAGGTCCGGAGGACCTCCTTTACCGGCGATCGCTGCAGGATGCCGGTAACTACTAACCGGCGTTCTGCAGCGGTTCCAGGTCATCAGGGTCACGTGTGACCCTGTGACCTGGATATAGATGGTGACTGGTGGTGTAGTATACACCACCAATCACCATCCATGCTGTACTGGGGGCTGGCATTGTGGCCACCCCCTCAGTACAGTTGTGATTGGGTGGCCAAAGTGGCCACACCAATCACAATGTAATGGGAGGGGATCTGGTGGGCTAGGAGCACGTTGCTCCGTTCTGCCCACCATTCCACAGAGATCTGGTGTGCAGGACGGAGCCCCGTGCTGCCCACCATCCCCTCAGTAAAAAAAAAGTGCCCCTTGCCCCCTTTCTGTGGCCCCTTGGCACAGAAATCCCCAGGGATAGCTTTAGATTAGGTAGGGACAGGTTAGGGTTAAAAAAAAAAAAATAGTTTTTAATTTTTTTTTTTTGGCGTACCTCAGTGGGTGTCCGTGGGTCCGTAGCACCTTTAGCTGCGTGACCCCGGCCCTGCTGGGTCGCTGCGGTCTGCCGTCAGCCTTTTTTTTTGGCGCAGATCTTTTTTTTTTTTTTTTTTTTCACTAAGCGTGTGTGCGGACCCTCTTAGTTATAAAAGAGCGGTCCGCCACCGTTTGTTAAAGCCCACCCGCCGCTGATCAGTCCCGTAGTACTGATCAGCGTTTTTTTTTGTGGTGCCGGCGCTTTTTTTCGGGTTTTCTAGCGTGTTTTTGCCCCCATAGGCGGTCCGTGCCACCAGTAGCAGGCGTGTACTGTGTGGCCGGACCGTACCTGTGTGTGCGGCGTGCCTCACCGCTGTCAGTGATTTATCACTGATCAGCTTTTTTTTTGTGGTAAAGGCACCTTTTTCGGTTAACGCGGATTTTTTTTTGCACCCATAGGCGGTCCGTGCCACCAGTAGCAGGCGTGTACTGTGTGGACGGACCGTACCTGTGTGTGCAGCCTGTCCCACCGCTGTCGGTGATTTATCACTGATCAGCGTTTTTTTTTGGTTCAGGCGGGTGCATTTTTTTCGGGGTAAAGCGTTTTTTTATTTATTTTTTCGGGTTTTTTGTGTGGGGGTCTGTGAACAAGCCACCAGCCACTGTCCTGGGCTGAGTGGCTGGACCCCCCACTGACTTCTGCGCCCCCTGCCGCCACAAGCGCTAATCAGTGCGCACACCACTGATTAGATAAACGCTTATTTTTTTGGTGCAGGGTTTTTTTTTGCGCTAGAAGTCCCCCTTTTTTTTAAAAGTCCCCTTTTTATTTTATATTTTTTTCTGTTAGGGCGGGTTAGTTTAGTTAGGTTAGGCTAGGGCGGGTTAGGGCGGGTTAGGGAGGTAGTATCGCACCACACCACACGCAGCACACACACCAATAAAGTTTTCCCCCCCACACACACACATACCCGTATCCCCATTAGAGTAGGGAAATGGCCCGCAGAGTGTTTTCGGCGGAGGAGGCATATGACCTAATTGCCTCCGACTCTGAAAGCATCTCAGAGGACGATGAAGACCCCACCTTCCTTATTTCATCGTCCTCCTCATCATCTAGTTCAGATGATGAGCCACCAAGGCGGCGAACTCGCCGCCATGCGGTGCCGCAAACCTCCTCTGTCCTTGAGCCTGTGCCCCATGCTAGTATGAGTCCCCCTGGCGCTCATACTAGTGAAGCCCCCCTGCCAAGGTCACTGGTACCTCGTACCGGAGAACTTGACTGGGCTGAGCCAGCGGACCACGAGCCCGTGATTCCTGAGTTTGTTGGCGACTCAGGAATCAAAATTAACATCGCCGGGTTCACTGAAAAGGACTTTTTCGGTCATTTTTTCAGTGACGACTTTGTTAATTTGATGGTTACACAGACGAATCTGTACGCCCAACAGTTCGTCGCCGCTAACCCGGGCTCACTTTTAGCTAGACCCGGCGGCTGGACTCCAGTCGATGCAGCCGAAATGAGGACCTTTTGGGGCCTTGCGCTGCATATGGGTATAGTTAAAAAACCCTGTGTCAGGCAATATTGGAGTGGGGACGTCTTTTACCAGACACCCCTCTACAGTATGGCCATGACACGTTCCCGGTTCGAGGCCATTCGGAGATGTTTGCATTATGCTGATAATGCGGCATGTCCCCCCCGAACTGATCCCGCGTATGACCGCCTGTATAAAATCAGGCCGGTCATCAATCACTTCGGGGCCAGATTTTGGGAGGCCTATGTCCCGGGGCGGGAGGTCTCTATTGATGAGTCGCTCATCAGCTTCAAGGGGAGACTCAGCTTCCGGCAATACATCCCGACCAAGCGAGCGCGGTATGGCGTGAAGATGTATAAACTTTGCGAGAGTACCTCCGGGTACACTTGCAAGTTTATGGTGTATGAGGGACGAGATTCCTGCATTGAACCCCCAGATTGTTCCCCCACTCTGGGTGTTAGCGGGAAAATCGTTTGGGGCCTTTTGCACCCATTGCTAGATAAAGGTTACCACCTTTACGTGGATAACTTTTATACTAGTATCCCTCTCTTTTCATCCCTCGCCGCCAGATCCACGGTCGCTTGTGGGACAGTCCGGAAGAATCAAAGAGGCCTTCCGCCCCATCATTCCCTACATGCTCCTATCCCCCGGGGTGAGTCCCGTGCCTTTTCCCATGAGAACCTGTTGTTGGTCCGGTATAAGGACAAGAGGGATGTCCTTATGCTCACCACAATTCATGGGAATGGCAGCACCCCTGTCCCTGTGCGAGGTACCGCGGGACCGGTCCTCAAGCCCGATTGTATTCTGGACTACAATCGGTATATGGGGGGAGTTGATCTTTCTGATCAAGTCCTCAAGCCATATAATGCCATGCGGAAAACACGCGTATGGTATAAAAAGGTTGCGGTCTACATGGTACAGGTTGCCATGTACAACTCTTTTATACTGTACCAGAACGCTGGCAACACAGGGACATACCTGGAGTACCAAGAGGTAGTTCTAAAGGCCCTCATCTATGGTGATCGCCAAAGAGCGGGTCAGAGCACCTCTGGAACTTTAGGTCCCCGGATCGTCCCCGGCCAACACTTTCCATGTGTGATCCCCAACACTGGAAGGTCGGGACGAACCCAGAAAAGATGCAGAGTGTGTCACAGGAAGGGGAGACGGAGGGACACCACCATTCAGTGTGACACTTGCCCCGATCATCCGGGCCTCTGCATAGGCTGCTTCAGGGAGTATCACACTTCCATGGAGTACTAAATTTTCCATCCTTTGCCCTAAATTTCATTCCCCAGAATTCGGCTCCAATGTACCAGTCCAGGGTACATTATCTTCCAAATTTTATACCAAAATACCCTACCCCCAAAAAATCAAACCCAAAACCTCTTTCCCAATGCCCCTCATAATATCTTTGTCCCCCAAAAATGGGTCATGGGACACAGAGTCAACAGCATTGGAGGTTTGCAGTTGCCTCAAATGCGCAACGCTCTCTCTCTCCACCTGAGCGGGTTGCGCATTTGAGGTAACAGAATAGGGACGGCCCCACATATCCCCTTCCCAGAATGATGATTCAGAGTATAGGGTTTGGGGCGGGCATCATTTTTACTTTTGGCTGTACTCTGGGTCATCATTCTGGGAAAATAATTGGCATATCAGTACTAAAATTGCAATTATCTCCCCCCCCCCCCCCATAGTACTCTTCATCCATTCCTGGAAAATAAATGAAGGGAACACCCGTCTGTTCCAAATCTCCACTTCACCCTATACACCTTCCTTAGGGGGTGTACTGTTTGTAATAGGCTCACATGTGGGTGTTCCTTTCTTGTATTTTCCTCTGAATGTATGTAACTGTTAGGTCCGTAACAAACATCCGCCTCAAATGCAAAGAGTTCTCGCTGAGCTCTGTCGTATTTCCAGGCGACAATTCGGAGTCACATGTTAGTTGTTCCCAGAAAAATGAAGCAGAGTATAGGTTGAAAATTGCAATATTCAAAAGCTACCCTTCATCCATTCCTGGAAAATAAATTTAGGAAACACCTGTGCATTAAAAATGTCCTCTTTACCCCTATACCCATTCCTCAGGGTGGGTACTTTCTGTAATGGTGTCACATGTGGGTGTTTCATTTTTGTATTTTCCTCGGAATGTATGTAACCGTCAGCTACTGATATGCCAAAGGTCACAAATACAAAGTGACCTCTATGACTTCTGAGCCTTGTTGTGCGCCCGTCCAGCACGTTACCCCATATGTGGATGTATTTTTATAGTCAGGGGGAAAAGCCCTCCAAAATGTGTAACCCAATTCCTCATATTACCCCTTGTGAAAATGTTAATAATTGGGTAACCCCAGCATTTTACTGTAAAAAAATCTAATTTTTCAATTTATGGCCCACTTTTCAAAAAACCTGTGAGGTGTAAGTACTCACTGTAACACTGTTACGTTCCCCAAGGGGTCTAGTTTCCAAAATGTATGCCATGTTTTTTTTTTTTTTTTTACTGTCCTGGCACCATAGGGGCTTCCGAAATGCGGCATGTCCCCAGAGCAAAATTTGTAACTCCTCTTCTGAGACCTGTAGTGCGCCAGCAGAGCACTTTTCACCCCCATATGGGGCGTTTTCTGAATCAGGAGAAATTGGGCTTCAAATTTTGGGGGGTATTTTCTGCTTTAACCCTTTGTAAAAATGTTAAATTTTTGGGAAACCAAGCATTTTTGGTAAAATTTATTCTTTTTTTTTTGCATATGCCAAAGTCGTGAAACCCTTGTGGGGTATTAAGGTTCACTTTACCCCTTGTTACGTTCCCCAAGGGGTCTAGTTTCCAAAATGGTATGCCATGTGTTTTTTTTTTGCTGTCGTGGCACCATAGGGGCTTCCTAAAAGAGGCATGCCCCCAGAGCAAAATTTGCTTCAAAAAAGCCAAATGTGACTCCTTCTCTTCTGGGACCTGTAGTGCGCCAGCAGAGCACTTTTCACCCCCATATGGGGTGTTTTCTGAATCGGGAGAAATTGGACTTCAAATTTTGGGGGGTATTTTCTGCTTTAACCCTTTGTAAAAATGTAAAATTTTTGGGAAATCAAGCATTTTTGGTAAAATTTATTCATTTTTTTTTGCATATGCCAAAGTCGTGAAACCCCTGTGGGGTATTAAGGTTCACTTTACCCCTTGTTACGTTCCCCAAGGGGTCTAGTTTCCAAAATGGTATGCCATGTGTTTTTTTTTTGCTGTCCTGGCACCATAGGGGCTTCCTAAATGAGGCATGCCCCCAGAGCAAAATTTGCTTCAAAAAAGCCAAATGTGACTCCTTCTCTTCTGGGACCTGTAGTGCGCCAGCAGAGCACTTTTCACCCCCATATGGGGTGTTTTCTGAATCGGGAGAAATTGGGCTTCAAATTTTGGGGGGTATTTTCTGCTTTAACCCTTTGTAAAAATGTCAAATTTTTGGGAAATCAAGCATTTTTGGTAAAATGTATTCTTTTTTTTTTTGCATATGCCAAAGTCGTGAAACCCTTGTGGGGTATTAAGGTTCACTTTACCCCTTGTTACGTTCCCCAAGGGGTCTAGTTTCCAAAATGGTATGCCATGTGTTTTTTTTTTGCTGTCCTGGCACCATAGGGGCTTCCTAAAAGAGGCATGCTCCCAGAGCAAAATTTGCTTCAAAAAAGCCAAATGTGACTCCTTCTCTTCTGGGACCTGTAGTGCGCCAGCAGAGCACTTTTCACCCCCATATGGGGTGTTTTCTGAATCGGGAGAAATTGGGCTTCAAATTTTGGGGGGTATTTTCTGCTTTAACCCTTTGTAAAAATGTAAAATTTTTGGGAAACCAAGCATTTTTGGTAAAATTTATTCTTTTTTTTTTGCATATGCCAAAGTCGTGAAACCCCTGTGGGGTATTAAGGTTCACTTTACCCCTTGTTACGTTCCCCAAGGGGTCTAGTTTCCAAAATGGTATGCCATGTGTTTTTTTTTTGCTGTCCTGGCACCATAGGGGCTTCCTAAATGAGGCATGCCCCCAGAGCAAAATTTGCTTCAAAAAAGCCAAATGTGACTCCTTCTCTTCTGGGACCTGTAGTGCGCCAGCAGAGCACTTTTCACCCCCATATGGGGTGTTTTCTGAATCGGGAGAAATTGGGCTTCAAATTTTGGGGGGTATTTTCTGCTTTAACCCTTTGTAAAAATGTAAAATTTTTGGGAAATCAAGCATTTTTGGTAAAATTTATTCTTTTTTTTTTGCATATGCCAAAGTCGTGAAACCCCTGTGGGGTATTAAGGTTCACTTTACCCCTTGTTACGTTCCCCAAGGGGTCTAGTTTCCAAAATGGTATGCCATGTGTTTTTTTTTTGCTGTCCTGGCACCATAGGGGCTTCCTAAATGAGGCATGCCCCCAGAGCAAAATTTGCTTCAAAAAAGCCAAATGTGACTCCTTCTCTTCTGGGACCTGTAGTGCGCCAGCAGAGCACTTTTCACCCCCATATGGGGTGTTTTCTGAATCGGGAGAAATTGGGCTTCAAATTTTGGGGGGTATTTTCTGCTTTAACCCTTTGTAAAAATGTAAAATTTTGGGGAAATCAAGCATTTTTGGTAAAATTTATTCTTTTTTTTTTGCATATGCCAAAGTCGTGAAACCCCTGTGGGGTATTAAGGTTCACTTTACCCCTTGTTACGTTCCCCAAGGGGTCTAGTTTCCAAAATGGTATGCCATGTGTTTTTTTTTTGCTGTCCTGGCACCATAGGGGCTTCCTAAAAGAGGCATGCCCCCAGAGCAAAATTTGCTTCAAAAAAGTGAAATGTGACTCCTTCTCTTCTGGGACCTGTAGTGCGCCAACAGAGCACTTTTCACCCCCATATGGGGTGTTTTCTGAATCGGGAGAAATTGGGCTTCAAATTTTGGGGGGTATTTTCTGCTTTAACCCTTTGTAAAAATGTCAAATTTTTGGGAAATCAAGCATTTTTGGTAAAATTTATTCTTTTTTTTTTGCATATGCCAAAGTCGTGAAACCCCTGTGGGGTATTAAGGTTCACTTTACCCCTTGTTACGTTCCCCAAGGGGTCTAGTTTCCAAAATGGTATGCCATGTGTTTTTTTTTTGCTGTCCTGGCACCATAGGGGCTTCCTAAATGAGGCATGCCCCCAGAGCAAAATTTGCTTCAAAAAAGCCAAATGTGACTCCTTCTCTTCTGGGACCTGTAGTGCGCCAGCAGAGCACTTTTCACCCCCATATGGGGTGTTTTCTGAATCGGGAGAAATTGGGCTTCAAATTTTGGGGGGTATTTTCGGATTTAACCCTTTGTAAAAATGTCAAATTTTTGGGAAACCAAGCATTTTAGATTTTTTTTTTTTTTTTTTTTTACATTTGCAAAAGTTGTGAAACCCCTGTGGGGTATTAAGGCTCACTTAATTCCTTGTTACGTTCCTCAAGGGGTCTAGTTTCCAAAATGGTATGGCATGTGGGCGGTTTTAGCTGTTCTGGCACCATAGGGGCTTCCTAAATGCAACATGCCCCCCAAAAACCATTTCAGAAAAATATACTCTCCAAAATCCCCTTGTCGCTCCTTCGCTTCTGAGCCTTCTACTGCGCCCGCCGAACAATTAACATAGACATATGAGGTATGTGCTTACTCGAGAGGAATTGGGCTACAAACACAAGTAAAAATTTTCTCCTTTTACCCCTTGCAAACATAAAAAAATTGGGTCTACAAGAACATGCGAGTGTAAAAAATGAAGATTTTGAATTTTCTCCTTCACTTTGCTGCTATTCCTGTGAAACACCTAAAGGGTTAACACACTTACTGAATGTCATTTTGAATACTTTGGGGGGTGCAGTTTTTATAATGGGGTCATTTATGGTGTATTTCTAATATGAAGACCCTTCAAATCCACTTCAAACCTGAACTGGTCCCTGAAAAATATTGAGTTTGAAAATTTTGTGAAAATTTGGAAAATTGCTGCTGAACTTTGAAGCCCTCTGGTGTCTTCCAAAAGTAAAAACTCGTCAATTTTATGATGCAATCATAAAGTAGACATATTGTATATGTGAATAAAAAATAAATTTATTTTGAATATCCATTTTCCTTACAAGCAGAGAGCTTCAAAGTTAGAAAAATGCAAAATTTTCAGTTTTTTCGTCAAATTTTGGGATTTTTCACCAAGAAATGATGCAAGTTACCATAAAATTTTACCACTATGTTAAAGTAGAATATGTCACGAAAAAACAATCTCGGAATCAGAATGATAACTAAAAGCATTCCAGAGTTATTAATGTTTAAAGTGACAGTGGTCAGAATTGCAAAAAACGCTCCGGTCCTTAAGGTATAAAATGGCCTAGTCCTTAAGGGGTTAAAGTCACTGAGGACTTTCAGATTCTGTTGTCCCTCATACAATGGATTGGCTTTATTTACCGCCGCTGAATAGATTCTACTACAGAGGCTTGGATGGAACCTCTAATGCAGGTCCTAGAACCGAGCCTAAGTTCTAGTAACACCAATGTAACTGGATGAGTCATGGGTATCCTAGGACAAAGTCCATCTGAGAGCCGCTCTCTGCATCTGCTGTGCTCGTATTTGTTTGTTTAGATTATGCACTAAAATCTTATGACTTTATTGACTCGTCCAGTCTTATCCACCCTTAATACAATGCCTGGCTATGAGCCCTGATGGCTTCTATTTGCAGATTGTGTTCATTCTCTTTGAGACAGAATACATGCTCAGACTGTGTGAACTATGTTGTCCAGAATTCCTAGCTGCAGTTGTTAAGTACAGAACTGTTACCTCTACTTTCAGTGTGTGCCTTGGGGTATTATTGAGATGACTGTATATATTTAAAGGGCTTCTCTGCTTTGGCCAAGCGGGTTGCTTGAGGATAAGATGATCACAGGATATCCCAGTGCTGGGGCTCCCAGCTATCAGCTGTAACATCTGGATGAAATTGGAATATCTTTGGCCCTCTACAGGCAGTATAGAATTATAGACTTTTCATTGATATCAGTGGGTTGGTAATCCCAAATTGTTGTTTTAATTTCAAATTGTCAATATCCATACATATTAAGCTCTTTAATTTTCGCAGATGGGTCATGTGACCACCAGTCAGTCCTTCAGTAAATCAGACACACGCACGCGCGCGCGCACACACACACACACACACACACACACACACACACACACACACACACACATTGGAGATTAGTCTATCCTGTATGCATGATTTCCTGTGAGCTAAAGGAACCCCTCCTGCAGCTCTTAGAACCTCCCTTTCCAATCAAGTCCCACACTCCTTGTTCGCCACTATGCCACCCATGTATAGTGTGCTGCTGTAGAGATAATTTCTGCAATAATTTAGAGACCAGCAGAGCAGTGATATAGTAGGGGAGTCCATACACTGATTATCCTCAGAGCAAAAAAATTCCTCTGTCTTATGTTATCTGTCTCTGTAATGTGTCATGTGCAAAAGCTCCACTGTATCCTGAGATACAAGTTGAAACTGATCATCCTGTAAAGATGAAAGGGAGAAACCGGTCACAAAAAGACAGGCTAAAGCTGCATCTCCTAAGAATATACTGAAACAAATATATTGTGAGTTAGAAGACAGAAGTTCTTTGTTGCTGATCTATCACTTGCTGCAGCCAAATAAGGCTCAGCACAAGTGCAATAATGAGACGCTGCCCCCTCTGTCTCTGTAAAGCCATTTTGGGGAATCAGGCTAATTTCAGACAACCATATCATAGGTTAATAAAGAATGAAGATGACAGACAGCCCAACTAATATTGGCCGAGGCATAGACAAGAACCTCCACGTCATTTTGTAATAATATCATATGCTGCACTACTTAAACAAAATAAATAAAAAAAATAACAAAGTGCTTTTTTAACCTGACAGGCAGAGCTAGTAAAGGTAAGTATATAGGCCTCAATGGGTTGAGTACTGAGCGTAAGGTACATGTCTTATCCTTGCTATCACATATAAAATAAGTGTTTCTTTACTGAATTTCAAATTTCTTTGGTGATGTTGATTTTGGTTATGCTCTTGAGGGGAAGTAATGCTGTAAACGTTGCCCCTGCGCGGATTTCAGTTGTGCTGCCAAGTAGTGGTACATGACGCTGATTTACCCTGTAAGGTGGAACATTAAAGGGGTACTCCGGTGAAAAACTTTTTTTTTTAAATCAACTGGTGCCAGAAAGTTAAACAGATTTGTAAATTACTTCTATAAAAAAATCTTAATCCTTCCTGTACTTATTAGCCGCTGAATACTACAGTGGGAATTCTTTTCCATTTGAAACACAGAGCTCTCTGCTGACGTCATGAGCACAGTGCTCTCTGCTGACATCTCTGTCCCTTTTAGGAACTGTCCAGAGTAAAAGGAAATCCCCATAGCAACCATATGCTGTTCTGGACAGTTCCTAAAATGGACAGAGATGTCAGCAGAGAGCACTGTGCTCGTGATGTCAGCAGAGAGCTCTGTGTTTCAAAAAGAAAAGAATTTCCGCTGTAGTATTCAGCAGCTAATAAGTACAGGAAGGATTAAGATTTTTTTAATAGAAGTAATTTATAAATCTATAAACTTCCAAGACGAGAGAGAAATCCACAGGGCACTCTCCAATGCTACAAAATGTGTCCTTTATTTCACGGGTCCATACATCAGTGCGGAGACGCTCATACAGGTGTGCTTCTACAAACTACGGTCCGTTTCTCGCGATACTTCGCGCTTCAACAGGTTTGATGCTCAACCTGTTGAAGCGCGAAGTATCGCGAGAAACAGACGTAGTTTGTAGAAGCACACCTGTATGAGCGTCTCCGCACTGATGTATGGACCCGTGAAATAAAGGACACATTTTGTAGCATTGGAGAGTGCCCTGTGGATTTCTCTCTCGTCTTGGAAGTTTATAGAAGTGAACTGTTTGTTGGATTGCGGTGAGCACCACCTAGATGCTGAATATTCATCACGGGATCTGTAGGAAGGTGTCAGCGTGCATTGAACTAGTGCTTGAGCCGGGCAGTGCCGGGTGCCTCTTTGTGGATTGCATAATTTACAAATCTGTTTAACTTTCTGGCACCAGTTGATTAAAAAAAAAAAAAAAAAAAAAAAAAAAAAGGTTTTCACCGTAAGAAGCACTTTATGTGGTTTGTAGCACATCAGGAGGAGTGATGGGGTTAAGGTACGACATGTATTGTGGTTTAGTGTCAGGGTGGAGCTCTACTTGGCACCTGTCTGCTCCGATCATAGAGGTTTCCATAGTTTACAATACAGTATGGAGGTGTTGTGTGACTGAGAGAAATGTGCTAAAAAATGTGTTTGGAAATCCCATCTGTTCTAGTTATGGTCACATCTGACATAGCTGTAATTTTATTTGTTTCTGGGTCTTGCAGTATAATATACATTTTTTTTAAATGAACTGATTAATTTTTTTTCTATATACTTCTCAGTACAGGTGAATATTAACCTGTTCCTGTGCAGAGTGGTAATAGTAAGGATAAGTTCCTGCAGAGCACCATGCTATTATGACACAGACTGGTAAATGTTTGAGCTGGTTCACACCTAGCGGCCATACTGCCATGCCAGGAAGAGGCACTGCCTGTTGGAGAAAATGATTACCTGAGTTATAAGTCACAGGGTGAAATGTGTGACCAAAAAAATGTTAGTGTTACTGTCATTAAAATTAACTTTGGACATGTTGCTTAGGAGTGAGACCGCTGCGATTGTGTGATATAAGCTGACAGCATCGCGCTCCCCGGCCGGCTGGCAGATACAACAATATAAAGGGCACATAAGTAAGAAAGAAAATGTAGAGACGCTGTAAAAGAACAAACAACGATGCAGTGAAAATGTTTCATCTGGCACATCCATGTCTCTCTGGATTACCGAGCAGTGTTAGAACAATCCTCCTCTGATTTGGATGGGTTTTGTTACGTGTCTAGCTGGGGCAGTGATGTCGCCTCTTGGCATTCCAGAGTAGAAGCCTGTAGATTGTAAAGCGGAAAATTGGTCACATCCGACTGATCTCCAGAAATTGCTTTTAGTATTAGTGGAGATATATAGCTTTGGTTGCAAATGTTCCTGGAGGTGTTTCCATTACCTTGGCAGTCATGGTTTGGACTGCATTTTCTTGCCATACAGTAAAAATTTATATAGAGGTTATGGTTGACTTCTTAATCTTATTAACTGAAATTATTTGGCGTACATGATTATTTGCTTATGCACCTAATTTTGACACTGAAAACATCCTTTTTTAATCAAGTAATTTATGGTTTCTTTCCCATTGAATTCCCTGGAAAACATCTGTGAGTTCACATGCAGTGTCCTCTGGGATGTGACACTTAAAAAGTACCTGTCGTTTCAGTGTTCTTTTCAGCATAAGATGTGTATACATAAGAATAGCACTATTTCTTACCATTATATCATTTTTTGTGGATTTTTTAGCAGGTTTCTGCTCTGCAGGCTTCATCTCTGATTTTTTGTTCTACCAAAGCTGGTGGGTGGAGCCTAATATCTATGGTGTTTGATACACTGCATACACAGAGGAGGATATCCTGCCTGTCTGTCGTCGTACACAGCACAGACAGAAGAGGTCCTGTATTTCAATATCTCTATACACAGCCTCACAGCAGCAACACAGTAGCCATGGGGTGAGATCTCTTATTTAGAGTTGTCCTCCTTCCATCTCCCTCCTTACTCCTCTATAGACTTGTATTGCTTGTCATTTGATCCCTGAGAGCTCCATGATGAAATTGAGCTCAACGACTATTTAGCAGGGGTGGCAGAGGGAAGACGCTTGATAACAGGAGAAAGAAGCATTTTTGTCTAATATGTTATATTACAAAGTTTCTTAGATTTGCTTGCACTATTGATCTGTATAAAGTTTGTTGAAATGACAGTGACCATTTACATAAGTATTTTTAATTCGGAATACCCCTTTATAAACATGTCATCTGACTAGTTGCTATTGGCAACATGGCGACTCTTTGGGCGGAATTATATTAACATCTTCGCTTTCTGTCCCTGAATAGAAGCAATATTACCATCCTAAAACCTGTCTAGATCTTGTAACAAGAGACTTCAGAAATGGCGGTTTTCATCTCCCTAAATATAAACAAGAATGTAAATGTTCACTGAAAGCTGGCAGAGATGATACAGATCATCCATTATTAATATAAATCAATAAATGGGAAAACTGTAGGGCAGCGTTCACACTAATCTCTTTGCATATAGATGCTGGTGCTCGGCTGTTGTTTAGTATTATCCTATGGAATGTTTTGTATATCACGACTTGCATGGGGGAAGGAATGTGAAGAGGTCGTGTGAGGACCTGCGGCCCGAGCCATATATATTGTATACAGTAAGGTTCAGTAAACCTGATAATCCAGATTATGGCAAAGCCGGCCACAGGCTAGAGCTGGAGATCCCTATAAGCTTCTCAGCAATGATCTGTGTTGGTCCTCGGGGAACTTATTAGGCTGCTTATACCTGTGACTATATGAGCCGTGTATTGCTATGACATGAGTCGGTGACTGACGGATCACTCTGTTACCTATCCGTCCTGCATAGGTATCTACTGTATAAGCGCAAAATAATAAAGAAATGTCCAGTCTTTTAAAAAGGAAGGTCTGATGCAGCACATTGATAAAAGAATGCAGCTTTATTTTTTGCCATTATCTATTAGTGGTATATAGGGGAACCACTAGTCCAAACACAACTAGTACATACACAAAAATAGGGGGATTTCCACCTCTCTTAGGGGGCACAAGTAACTTGGTGTCAGATTATTCTACATTAGATAAAACAAAGCACTACTACACCATGCAGACACTTTTCAAGTGCATCTTACCATCTTTTTACAAGCCCTGCTACTCTCAATGACTATTATATTACGTGACTGCGGGGGCCATTACTTTCAATGCTGTCTTCATCATGGGCATGGTGTCAGTGGTCTGTGCTGGTATTGACTGTATAGAGCTGTGGTAGACAAGACAGAAGATGAGGAGACTGGTAACCGTTCACTGTCCTTTATATTTTTTCTTCAGAATTGAACCCTCTGCTGGTTGACCTATAACTTCATAATCTAGTATTTTACCCAGTTTTGCTGCACTGAATTATGGGATCTGAGAGCATTGCCATCGGTGTAGGATGTACTAGGAAATGCTGCAAAGTTATCCTGCCCCCATGACCTTACAGACACAGGTATACCCTGTATACACACCTATCGGCAAATATGGAGGTCCAGTGATCTTCATTCTATAAGGCTCTGAATGTTGCTGCTGTTCTGGTTCCTATATTATGAATTGGTCATAAGGGTCTAACCAGAGTGGGAAAAACATTGCAGACATGTTTTGAATACTCAGTAACTTGGTCCTATGTTGTATCGATGGCACAAGTCTTGGGACATCCTTAATAATAAAATGAAAAATCTGAGTTTTAAAGAGATGCTACTCCTTGGGGTGATTGTGGCAGAGCAGACATGTGATCGGATGGGGCTACATGGGGACACGTAACAACTCACTGTGAAATTGGACCTAGTTCACGTCTTTGGAGGAGGTTATTTCAGGAGGCTTTGTTGCAGATTTCGCCAATAATTCTGGACATAATAGCACAGCACCATTACTGAAACCCAGTGAACACCATGTATCCAGTAGTATATGTTACTGTGATGTAGCAGAAGATAGATCGCATCTTTTTCAGTAGGGACACATTGAGTTGCAGTGATCCAGCAATGTTTCCTGTTTGTGAGGGCCTTGGTGGAATGAAATTTATATATATATATTATTATTATTATTATTATTATTATTATATTGGCCTGGTTACCTGGTTTTTCATGAAGAAACTAGTAGTAACTATTATAAGTGACTTACCATTGCAGACTATAAAAGAAACACATGGGTGCTATTTCTGATTTTGTGTAGTTATCAGTACAGGTCCCCGGAAAAGTCAATGTGTGAATTATTTCTACAAATCAATATGTAGTCTGCCATTGTCTCATCCAGTCTTTAATATCCTGTAAGGGTCTATTCACACGTACAGTATTCTGCGCAGATTTGATGCACAGATTTGATGTGCAGGATTTCTAGCTGTGTTCAGTCATTCAGTTTACATTTAAATCTGCAGCAGAAAATCCTGTGCATCAAATCTGCGCAGAATACTGGACGTGTGAATAGACCATGAAGAGTAATAACTGAAATCAGATCTTCATAGTCTTTCCCTTAAGAGGCAGGTTCTCTCCCTCCATGTTATCGTTTATCCTCTATATTGAGTAGCAATTTCTTCTTTTTTTTTTTTTTTTTTTTTTTTATGGGAGTGCTCAGCAGCTATATTAGCATGATCTAAAGGTGATACAAGGTGCTCAACCCCAAGTGCAGTTGTGCACCTACATTGGAGTGGAGAACCCGCACCTATGGATCACAATTTGGATTCACTCCTGTGGTAGATGTATACAGTGACATTGGCTAACCCTCAAAACTGATGTCAAATTGAGACATTAGCCAGTATATCCTTATATGAAGGACACACCGGAGCCCGCACACCAACGCCAAGGTTTCTCAAGTGGTGCGGGACCTATCAACTAACCTACCTGGACAGATAAGAGTGCTCAGCAGATACCTGGATTGATGGTTAGTATAGTCACTGCTTCTTTATTTCTGTAAAGCCCCTGCAGGTAACATGTAGTGTGGGAGTTTAGCTCTGTAGAAATGGACAAACTGCTAAAAATAGCTGGTAGAGCCAGAACAAAACTTGATTGTCTAAGCACTAACTACTCATTTAAATTGTCATGAGGCATTTTGCCAATTGCAACACCATTGGAGTGGTATATCTCCTCATGTGCTCCTGTCCCAAGAATTACGTGGGCAAAACAATAAGATCCTTGAAAAAACCCATACAGGAGCACGTGGGAGATATAGTTAATAAAAGGAACACTCCAATTGGAATTCATTTTAAGGAGAAACACCAAAACTCAAGTAGTGATTTAGTAGTTCAGGTGAATGAAGTAATCAAACCATCCCCAAGGGGGGGCAAGTGGGACAAAATGATCCTGCAACGTGAGGCAGAATGGACCTTCAAATTAGGGTCGGTCAAACCCAACGATCTTAAAGAGGTACTCCAGCCCTGAGACATCTTATCCCCTATCCAAAGGATAGGGGATAAGATTTCTCACCGCGGGGGTCCCACCGCTGGGGACCCCAGCAATCTTGTATTCGCCACCCACCTGTTTGAGCTGCACGCTGCGGTGCCTGCTCACAAACAGCCGGGTGGCAAACACAGGGCCAGAGTATTGTGACATCACGAATCCGCACCCACTAAGAATATACTTTTTTTGGTTTAGAGTACGGATGGCGGCCGTTTAGTGAGTTACTAATTCTATTTTTTTGTGTGTGCATTTTTTAATCGATGAAATAAAATTCTGTATTTTAACCCTTCCAATCTTCAGTGCTATATACTCAATTAACTTGCCCTCACTTTACCTAGTGGCTTACTTCCAGCCACCAGACATAAAAAAATAAATAAAATAAAAAACGTGTGTTAACTCATATATTTTGCAGTGGTCTCAGGAGAGGCTAGCAACCCCCAGGACTTCAGGTCAAGTTCCTCACAACTTCTAAAAGCAGGCTATCGCCTAGAGTTAAAGCCCTGTAACGAGCTGTCTTCAGCACCTTTGCTGAACTGGGCTAGCCCAGTAGCACAGGAAGCAGGAAAAAAGGCCCCACTACCAAACCAGCCTTTCGTTACATAAAAATGAAGTCATGAAAATAGGACTTACCAAGTGTCCCTACCTAGTGTAATCTTATCTCCTGGATTCCCCACAACTTGCCCAGTTTCTCCTGGATGAGATATGTGCTACTGTTATTTAGTGTCCATGTTCAACAGGGATTTGCTCTTATGGCTAGTAGAGTATGTATATATGACATATAAAGTGTGTGTGTATGTGTGTATAATAATGAGTTGTCCTGATGGCTAGTAGAGCATATATTGATGGGGTTGACCTGTGGTGACAGTCCGTTACCAGTTTCATCCTGACTAAACCACACGCAGCATCAAACTATTACAAACTCATGTTTTTTAATGGTCTATGGATCCCTGTGAAAGGCTGCAGAGTTTCAGAGGAATTTTTGTTATAATACTGGCCAGGAACGTGGGCTCCACATTATCTCGTTGGCTTCTCGTCCTGATTGATAGATCTCTTCCTATATCCAAACAGTGAGAGATTGAACAATGTTGGTGTGCGAGTGGGGGAACCACCCCAATTACCTGGAGCCCTGTTCCTGGTCTGTGTCATAACTAGAATTCCTCTGAAATTGATATTTTTGATATATTACCCTTAACATAGTTTAACTTATAGAAAAGACCGAGCCTCTGTCCACAACATAAAGTGTTCTCAGTGGTTCATAGAGGGGTCACTCTGGATATTACTTTTGTGCATTTATCTTGACATAAACTTCCTCTGCATAAAACTTGCTTCCTCTTCCTGCTCCTCAGACATGACCATAGGGGCTGCTCAGGTTGCTGCATTTTCCTTGAACATATTAATTGTGTGGAACTGAACACCCACCTTATTCTATTTGTCATGTAATAAAATATTGCAACTTATTTTTAAAGATCTTGTGCTGTTGGCACCACTTTCCCAAAAAGTGAGTGGAATCAGCGCTAAGGTGTGGGCCTACTATAATTTAAGATAGAAATGGTAAATTATATGGGAAAACTGACAGTTCATACATTTTAGTTTGTGGGGCGCAGACAGTCATAATGCACCAAATGTAATAAAAAGGATTTAAATCCTGTTACTCTATCTCTAGTTTAAACACTTAACGTCATTAGAGAAAAACTTTTGACAGAGGTTTTGATCACCCTGGGTCTCACTCTTATAATCCTGGGACATTTGCATCGGCACTGTTCGGTCAAATCCAACCTTTTTTCAGTATAAGCCTATACAGACTTGTATAGAAAATGGTTGGATTGGCTTGGGACTAAACTGCGCTGCTGCTTGCTCCCTTAGCTATAACTAGCAATTGCTGCAAGTCTCAGAAGTGAAACCTGGTGCGATCAAAACTTTTTACGGGCAACATGTCAACGTTTTTTCTAATGACAGTAACCCTTTAAATCTGATGTATGAAATTAAAGTCTTAATAAATCTTTCTCTACGTGCTTCAGTGGCCATGCAATTGGTCCTCAAGTCCTTTCTTCCCCAAAATGTTTTTATTTATTAATTAACCCTGGTGTCAACGGAGTCATGAAAAAGATTGTAGTGACCAATGGGTGGTGGTGAAATTATTGTAACCAGTTAACCTTCATTGGAAGATTAGGTCTCTGCTGTTCTAACCGGAGTTTTATCTGTTTTATTTCCAGAAAGAAAGAACCTTCTACGAACAAAAAAGATCGAGTGACTCATTGTCTGACGATATGTGAGAACATTGTTGCTCAGTCTCTCAGGTAATTTTACAGTCATCCAAATTACACATTATACTGCCTTTTGTAGGATCTAGGCCTATTTCTGTTCTTTTAGCTATCATATAAAGTTTACCTCTAGGAAAGGCTCCTGGCGCTATACAGTCACCTTGGTAAGAGTACTGGACAATCTTCTGACTGTGTCTCCCACATTGCATGTAAACTTCTAATGGGAGGCGCAGAAAGAGCAACTCTGACGATACCCTATAGCAGGGGTTCTCAGCCGGTGGTACGCGTATCCCTAGGGGTACGCCACCTGTTGTGCGGGGGTACGCAATGCGCTGACAAATACCGGCCATGCATTGGCCAGTATTTGTCAGCGCAGAGTGGGGAATAGCCGCAGCAGCTCTCTGGAAAGTACTGCGGCTGCAACTCCGGCCGTGGCTACTTTGCGGGAGCTGCATGGTTGCCAGGCAGATGTGTGACGTCCCCTGATGCTGCGTGGAGGTGCTGCACAGCCCAGGAGGATGTCACTTTTCTGTGTGGCCCCGCCGAACGGGACTCTGGGAACTAAGTGTTTGGGAGGGAGGAATGTTAGTGTGTGTGTGTGTGTGTGTGTGTATGTATATATATATATATATATATATATATATATATATATATATATATATATATATATATATATATATATATATATATAATATTATATATAAAATTTATATTAGCCCAGGGGGATCGGAGGGGGGAGAGAATTAATGGCACAAGCGGATTAGGAATTGGGGGGGGGGGGGGGGGTCATGATTATCCCTACCCCCCTCCATCTTTATCCCCTTGTGCCATTATTCCCCTCGCTCTCTGATCCCCTTTTGCCATATCGGATAATAATGGCACAAGGGGATTAAGATGGAGGGGGGAATAATGGCAAAAGGGGATCAGAGGGAGGGGGGAATAATGGCACAAGGGGATTAAGTATTGCATTAGTATAAAGGTAAGCACATGCCATTATGAAAATAAGTAATTTTATTACTTATTTTGTCCGTAGGTACCCCTCGCACGTAAGTTCCGTGCGAGGGGTACCCACGGACATACTTTCACCCTTTGGGGGGGGGGGGGGGGGGGGTACAGTCACGAAAAAGGTTGCGAACCATTGCCCTATAGTGTATTGTAGTTTGTTCTACTGTCAGTTGCCACTTGACTACCAGTCCAGCATATGTGAAGCTTGAATTTTCACTTCAGAAAACAAGTCATGTCTGCACCTGTCATGTTGTACATGGATGACTTAGACCATTTTCTGTAACAGAGCTCTGGTTCGCTGTGAGGTGCTTATGGGTTTGGGGATTGGCATGTGACATTGCCCGCTGGACAACATGCTAACTCCGGACCTGGAAGCACAGTTCTGCAGGGCCAGAGCTCGATTAAACCAACAGCGACAGGGTAGCGAGGAAGAGGAGTATAGGTTTGGTTTTATGAACCATCCCTACTATGAAACAAGTTGTAGAGATTAGAATCTTCAAAACTTATGGAGTAATCACCCAGAAAAAATAAAATCATACTTTATTGCTCTTATTCAGGCTTTTGTGACATCTTGAATTCTTTAAGACACAGAATTCACTAATAAACCTAATTCTACATCAAAGTGGTTCTAACTTTCTAAAAGAGCAGTGATTCATGAATATTGTAGGAAGGAGTCTAGTCATCTACCAAATTTTTATTTATTTATTTAATTACATTGGGAACAATCAGCATCTTTTTCTGGACTCCATATTGGATTTTCATCTTTAAGGGTACGTTCACACACAGGATCCTGCACAGATTTGATGCACAGGATTGGTAACTGCAGATTAGAAGCTGCGCTCAGTCATTTAGTTTACATTGAAATCTGCAGCAGAAAATCCTGTGCATCAAATCTGCGTATCAAATCTGCGTACGTGTGAACGTACCCTAAAGGGGTTTTGTAATCCTTTCCATTATTAGAATTGACAACTCTCGTCATGTTGGTGTTATGTTTTCCTTCTATTAGCCAAGTATAGAGCTTGATAAGGGATCGGTTTTTACGGTACAGTGGTCCCTCAAGTTACAATATTAATTGGTTCCAGGACGACCATTGTATGTTGAAACCATCGTATGTTGAGACCAGAACTCTATGGAAACCTGGTAATTGGTTCTGAAGCCACCAAAATGTCATCCAAAAATAGGAAAATGTGAGGATTAAAGAAAATAAGTAGATAACTAATACAGATAAAGCAAATCCTTATATATAAAAGTAAGAAGGATCTCCTGGGAGCTGTAAATCACTGTCTATGTCAGTGTTTCCCAACCAGGGTGCCTCCAGCTGTTGCAAAACTACAACTTCCAGCATGCCCGGACAGCCGTTGGCTGTCCGGGCATGTTGGGAGTTGTAGTTTTGCAACAACTGGAGGCATCCTGGTTGGGAAACAATGGTTTATGTAGAGGACAGGAGCTTCTTCAGGGTCCTATACAGTACACAGTGTCCCAAATGGAGTCGCCCTTACTTGGTGTCCAAAAGAGCAGCTAACCCTGGCACAGGTAAGGAGTAGTACAGAACTTGTAGTTCCTCCCTGTACTGTAGGGGGCGCTACCAGACAGCCAGTCAGTGCATGTACTTCAGTAATTCAGGGGATTTTCCAGTAAAATGCCCATTCTGATTGGTCAGTTCCTCCAGTTGTAACAGGTATCACAAATCTGGACTGTCCGTAGCATTGTATGTTGAGTCTGGTTTCAAGTTACGATGGTCCAGAAAAAAACATTTTATGTTGAAACTATTGTAAGTTGAGGGATCACTGTATTTGTTTAGAAATACAGATTACAAGATCATTTTTTTTTTTTCTCTACTTGATCTGAAAAACTTCTTCTGTTCCGTAATCACATTTCCTTTCATGTCTTTGAGGGACGTGGAATGAAGCCAGAATTTTCAGCAATTTAACATTGTTTTGTGCCATATCTGTTATTTGTGTGTTTGCTGTAAAGTAAAGAAGCTGGTGACCACCTTGTTGCACATGTTCTTGCCCAGAGATAGGGGGCTATGTCCATAAAGATCTCTGTATGTGTCTTAACCATAAAGATGAACCTTGTGTAAACAGACTTTGCCTATTTCCGCACTTTGTTCTGCCATTACAGATTAACATATTTTCAATTAACTTTGCCTTCTTCTTTGTGCATCACTGGTGTTATAGTCAATATGCAGGAACGTGTCCTTGGGTTTCTTGTAGGCCACTGTAATATTGACAAAGCATGTCCAGCATTTCTTCATGGAAGGATAAGAGGAATTTTCTTCTCTGGATTAATGCAAGTCAGACTAAGGCTGGGTTCACACTACGTTTTGTCCCATACGGGAGCGCATACGGCAGGGGGGAGCTAAAAGCTCGCGCTCCCGTATGTGACCGTATGCGCTCCCGTATGCCATTCATTTCAATGAGCCGACCGGAGTGAAACGTTCGGTCCGGTCGGCTCATTTTTGCGCCGTATGCGCTTTTACAACCGGACCTAAAACTGTGGTCAACCACGGTTTTAGGTCCGGTTGTAAAAGCGCATACGGCGCAAAAATGAGCCGACCGGACCGAACGTTTCACTCCGGTCGGCTCATTGAAATGAATGGCATACGGGAGCGCATACGGTCACATACGGGAGCGCGAGCTTTTAGCTCCCCCCTGCCGTATGCGCTCCCGTATGGGACAAAACGTAGTGTGAACCCAGCCTAACACTGAATACAGAAACAATTGGCTTAAAATAAACCCTAAATGGCCCTATACTAGTTCTGTAATATGAAGGGCTTGAATACCATAGAAATAATATTTTAAGGGTTTTAGGATGCAAAGTGCTGTATATATGATGTTGCAGCTAAAATTAGAAATGTATTCCTTGGCTTGTGTTCCTGTTTGTTGGGAAGAAGACTCTGCTGTGCAAAAAAAAGAATGTGATGCAGCATATTTGGCAGACCTTTGTATACAGATTGTATTAAATAATATATTATGGCTAACAATATAATGTTCAAGTTAGTAGAGTAAAAGTTGGGCAACTCTTTTTACAACTGATTCTACCGGCAGTGGTACAGAGACATGAACGCAAAAATAGGTTTTCTTTCTCCTTTCATCATGTTGCGGTATTTAAATTGAATTACACTGGGAACAACCAGCATCTTTTGCCGCACTCAATGTTGGGTTTCCATCTTGAAAGCGTTTTGTAATCCTTTTCATTGATAAAACTGACCATTCTCATGTCGGGGTCATGTTTTCCTTTATTAGCCAAGTATAGAGCTCAGTAAGATCTGTAGGAATTTTCACTTTTACCTGCAGAATAATTTCTATTTTCAGCCTTGTTTTGCATTTGTAAACAAATAACAAATGTGATTATTTTTCCCTCTACTTGATCTGGAAAAACCTCTTCCATTCAGTAAACACATGTCCTTTCATGTCTTTGATGAATGTTGGACGAAGTCATTGTCTTTTATTCTTTTTCCTTCCATCATGCCTTGGTATGATTTTGTAACTTATCATGTACCTCAGAATTAGAAGAAAGAATAGTGGGGGGGGAATCATGTGACAGCAAATTGCACTGAGATGTATCTGGCTCAAAAAATGGTGGTCACTTCTCAAGCCCATTTAGCTATTGATGCCATTAAAAATCTGGGATTTTAAAATTGATGGTCTCTTCTGAGCGTAGTATTAGATCGGCCAGGTTCCAATGCCTGGCACCACTGTTACATGTACTCGTCCTTGCATCAATTTACTATTGGTAGCGGCAATGCACCTTGTACTTCTGCTACGAATAGTAAAGAGATGCAAAAAAAGAGCAAATGTAAATGTGCTGGGGACTGGTCATCAATTTTAAAAGCTCGGCTTATCCCATTAAAGGGAAGCTGTCTGCTCTATATAATGCTCAAAGTAATAAGTGTATCTTAGCTGCTGCCTGTGTACAAAATTATATAATCCTGTTTCCTTCAAAGTTCCAGTGCCCTAGAGCAGTGGTCTTCAACCTGCGGACTTCCAGATGTTGCAAAACTACAACTCCCAGCATGCCCAGACAGCCAATGGCTGGGAGTTGTAGTTTTGCAACATCTGGAGGTCTGCAGGTTGAAGACCACTGCCCTAGAGGCTGTGTTGAGCTGCAACATACACAATTCCTGCCTCCTGCACACCTCCCTGCTTGATGTCTAACACTGATCTCTGTACATCAGTCATACAGGGGAGGGAAGGGGTGTACATGCAGCACTCAGCACCGCCTCTACAGGACTTGAGGTTAGAGCATGATGTTATAATTTTGCAAACAGTCATCAACTAAGAGACAGGTATCATTTGTTTATTGTCCTGTGTCTGCAGCTCTGAGCAGAATATAAAGCTGAAATAAAAATTGTATAAGTATAACTAGCGCTGGAATGGTATGTTACCGTCTGCCAAGATAACGCTGAGGGGGTCCTGACCACTCCTCACATGGATAATTGATTAAAACATAATGTGGTATTAGCGTATCGGTGCACAGAAACAATGAAAAGGTGTATTCAACCTTGCTCTGGATGTGTTGATTGGCCGTATCCTCGATATGAGGAGCCGGTGAGTAATGAGACTGTGTTACTGATGATAATTCTTATCAGATATAGCAAAAATGTATTATACCAAAATGTCCATGGATTTAATTACACCTAAAGCAGAGTACTGAACGATGACAAAGAGATTTGAATAAATACTGAGTTAATTGCAATTGACTTGCGATCACAGTCTCTGTGCATGCATCTCGTTACAAATGTTTCAATAATGTTTCCGATGTAAATACAATGACTACAATCTCTGACACAAATGTGGCAGGGGCCAAGTGTTTCATAGAAAATGAACCGGTACCTGTAAACATACAGCGCTCGTGTTAGGACTGTGACCCGGAGGTTATTTCCAACTTGCGATCCAGGTAGGGATGTAGACTGGAATAGATATCCGTGGTGGTTGATGACTGAAATCGATGTCCGCTATGGTTCCGAGGAGCCGCAGAGAGCTTCCTTCAATACGGGTTTTTTTTTAACTACGGTTACACACACCGTGAGTATCGCGCCGGCCGGATAGCGTCTCACCGGTGTGGCGCGCTGAACAACGGATCGTTTGCGGTATTGCCTGGGCGCTACTTAGTGACGTCACTATTGTTGTAGGGCACAGAAGCCGGGTCAGATCCAATGCATTTCGGATAGTTCGCTATCCTTCCTCAGGGATCCCTGAGGAAGGATAGCGAACTATCCGAAATGCATTGGATCACAGTCCTAACACGAGCGCTGTATGTTTACAGGTACCGGTTCATTTTCTATGAAACACTTGGCCCCTGCCACATTTGTGTCAGAGATTGTAGTCATTGTATTTACATCAGAAACATTATTGAAACATTTGTAATGGGATGCATGCACAGAGACTGATCGCAAGTCAGTTGCAAATAACTCGGTATTTATTCAAATCTCTTTGTCATCGTTCAGTACTCTGCTTTAGGTGTAATTAAATCAATGGACATTTCGGTATAATAAATTTTTGCTATATCTGATAAGAATTATCATCAGTAACACAGTCTCATTACTCACCGGCTCCTCATATCGAGGATATGGCCAATCAACACATCCAGAGCAAGTTTGAATACACCTTTTCATTGTTTCAGTGCGCCGACACGCTAATACCACATTAAGAATATAAAGCTGTCAGATTCCCTTTAAGTAAGACAAATGATTTACTATACCAGAACCTGTCGTATCGTCCAATATTGGGTCTAAAAAGAATATTTTTTTGTGTGTAATAAAGAGAAGATTGTCTGTTTAGGTTGCTGGAAACTACACTGTTGCATTCAGTTTTTTTCCTTTCACATTTGCAGGAATTCTCCTGAGTTTCAGAAGCTGCTTGGCATTGCCATGGAGCTCTTCCTTTTGTGCAGTGATGATGCCGAGTCTGACGTCAGGATGGTGGCTGATGAATGCCTCAACAAAGTGGTGAAAGTATGTCTCTTCATCCCAGATTATTGTTACTTCAGTAGAAAGTCTATGGGAAGAGTTATCAAAACTTTGACCAGTTGCCCATAACAGCCAATCAGATTGCTTCTTTTATTTTTCAGAGGCCTTGTTAAAAAAGAAACCTAAGTGATCTTATCTGGTCAACTTTTCCTGTCCACAGCTTTTGATAAATCTCCCCCTAGGTGTGAGAATGTATATTTGTATAAAATAAATGTTATGCCAGTTGTCCCCCTTAAATTTCTTTGTTTCATAATGCAAACATTAAGTTTCATGGGCTACGATAATTCAATGATATAGACACGTTGGCATGGATTTTATATATATATTTTTTGCTATTTAAAAATTAAAATTAAACAACTTTCTAAGTACTTTTCATTCAAAATGTTTGCTGCTGTAGCATCTGTGTAACTCATTCACTTAGCTGGCTGCCCTGCTAAATTTGATACAGATTCTTTGCTCTTTCCCTTCCTTCTTTCAAGAGCAGCAGGAAAGGAGGTTGTATAGAATAGGTCAGAGTGTGGAGAAGAAATAAAGCATCCATGTCTTCAGGGAAGGCAGTTTACTCAGACTGACCTGTGTCAGAGTGTAGATGGGAAAGAGCAGACACAGCAATGGGGACTGCAAGTGGTTAAGGCATGGAACACAGCCTGTTATTGTTTGGAAGTATGGAGGGGCAGAGTGAATCCATAAAGAGAAGAGAACCCTTGTAGTAATGGTGGCTGCTTTCACTTTATCCCTATGATAGTTAAAAGTTAAACTTGGTGATGTGTACATGTGTATATCGGGCAGAGATGTTTGATTTTTGTATGAACAATAGCTATCTATTGGCCAAACATTTGATCACCGACAGCTGTCTCAATAGATCAATCCACATACATAGGCATTCAGGTCAGCCGTGTGTTCTTATGGTCTTAATATGGAGGATGAGTAAACCGCACCCAGACAACTCTGGTATCTTATTTCTGAGAGAACAAAAAGATTGGGCAGTGGAAATTCAACACCGACTTCATCAGTCGGGGGAGGGTGAGAGGCCTTCATATCCTTTAAATGTGTAATGGGTGGGCGACCTAAAGGGCTCATTCTTATCTCAGCTTACCGGCCCCCTCTGGCCTATTTGCAGCCACCGGAAGTATTCAGGGAGGCGAAAACAGCTCAAGCGAGTAGTTAAAGAGTACCTGTCATGATCTTGTAAAATGTTTTAATTAGAGATGAGCGAACTTACAGTAAATTCGATTCGTCACGAACTTCTCGGCTCGGCAGTTGATGGCTTATCCTGCATAAATTAGTTCAGCTTTTAGGTGCTCCCGTGGGCTGGAAAAGGTGGATACAGTCCTAGGTGACTCTTTCCTAGGACTGTATCCACCTTTCCCAGCCCACCGGAGCACCTGAAAGCTGAACTAATTTATGCAGGATAAAGTCATCAACTGCCGAGCCGAGAAGTTTGTGATGAATCGAATTTACTGTAAGTTCGCTCATCTCTAGTTATAATCCTCCAAGTTCACTGCCCCCATCATGATAAACCACCCCCTGCCTTTATTTTTATTATTTTTTTCGTTTTCTACCTTGATATTACTCTGTATTTTCTGCTCAGTCTGATTTACAGACTGGGAAGGGGCGTTCCGCAGCAGGCGGGACATCATCTGAAGCCTTATGGGGAGAACTTCCTCCCTCACTCTGCTACACACAGCCCAGAGCAGTTCAGTGTTTGAGGTGAGCTATGATTGACTAAGTCTGCATACCTTACCTTCCCCCATCTCTCAGTGTTTCCGGAGTTTGGACTTTTGCCAGACCAGCAGGAGTCCAAAGTCTGTGAAAAAGATAGGGGGAAATGTGCTCTGGACAAGTAGGAAGACACCTAATGGCAGCTTTTTTAAACACAAATAAAACAGAAAACTTTCTGTATTTTTTTAAACAAAGTTTTTTTTTTTTTTATTTACCATAAGGAGTGCATTAGAAACATTATTAAAAAAATTTTTTATTTGCCATAATGTAGGGATGTCCCAATACCATTTTTTTAAGACTGAGTACAAGTACCTATACTTTAATTCTAGTACTCGCCGATACCAAGTACGAGTACTTTTAAAGGGAATCTGACACCAGGGTGATCTGGTTTCTGGCGCTGCTTACCGTATGATATGTGGGTTCCTTGTTGTGTACAATGAGGCGGCTGCTGTAGTAAGATTGATTCCTTCTCCATTGGGCAGAACAGGGAATTTGCATTGGCGGCGAGACCGATGTCTCCGTAGCGATTGCGCTGATGTTCACATGGTGAGCAACGGTAGACACCAGGTCCCCTGCACGATCTACATATAAATTCAAGTTAGTGCAGGTGACTCTGCTGTAAGATTGCCTGTAATAGTAGGTAGTATCCCCTTGTAGGTAGTATAGATAGGTGCAGACATTAACAGCTGCCCCCCTGTAGACAGCAGCCCCTCCCCCTTGTAGACAGCAGCCCCCCCCCCCCCCTTTGTAGACAGCGCCACCCTCGGTAGTGCCCCTGGGAGTTGCTCATTTGCGGCTGTCCTCTGTCGGGTGTTGCCGCTCTGCTGCCCCGTTCTCCCATCCGCATCATGGCATCCTATGGAGGGGCATGTGACATACACGTCACTCTGCTTCCTTCATAGCGTTACACTGAGCGCAGTGGAAAAGGTGGAGTTATGTATGTGTCACATGCTTCTCCATAGAACGGGCATTTGAATGGAGGACGCCGCACTGCAGCATGTATCGGGCTTTGTATCGGGGACATTAAACGAGTCCCCGATACCATGCAAGTGCCAGGTATCGGCACCGATACTATCGGTATCAGGACATCCCTACCATAAGGAGTGCATTAGCAAAAATTAGTTTTTTAATGAGTGCTCATTTAAGCAATTTGCATTACTCCCATTCACTCAAACGGGAGTCGTATAAAAACGTGTTATCCCCGCGTGCTACACTGTTTATATAACTCCCTTAGTTATGTCAATGGCGAAGCTCTGGGGCCATGCTGTTTGCACAACTCACATTACAGGTAATGAGAGTTGGCCAAATTGCATAACTCCCCCGCTTCTGCCTTTTTCAAGTTGCAAACAAGCCGAAAGGGCCAGGAAACCAAAATACTGAGATGGTAATACTCCTTTAAGGTAGGCTCACACGTAACTGATCCGCAGCGTCACACGTAACTGATTTTACGCTGCAGATCTGCCGATGACCTGACCCATTTTGTGCCTCCAGCTGTTCTCCCGCCTCGCTCCGCCCCTGACCTGCTCGCAGCGGTAATCCGCCACTACAAGCTGCCACACAGAAGGCCTGCGTGTCGGCAAGTGCACTCTGACATTGCAGAGCAGCTGCGATATCGGAGTACACTGCACCGCAATATCAGAGTGCACTCGCCGACTCGCAGGTCCTCTTTGTGGCTGCTCTTAGCGGGGGATTGCCGCTGCGAGCAGGCCAGGGGAGGAGCGAGGCGGGGCAACAGGGGTGGCAACTGCTGGATGTACAAAATGGGTCGGGTCACCGGTGGAGCTGCAGAGTAATATACGCTGCGGATCTGTTACGTGTGACCCTACCCTTAGGGGTACGTTCACACATACAGGATCCTGCGCAGATTTGTAACGGACAATTAGAAGCTGCGCTCAGTCATTTAGTTTACTGTGAAATCAGTAGCAGAAAATCCTGTGCATCAAATCTGCGTACGTGTGAACGTACCCTTAAGATGTATGGCTAGGCTTACTTGCCAAAGAGATTCTGTTAGCAATTTACAGAATATTAAATTCCATGAAATATTGGCCTGTATATCCCCAGACCATAGGTACATATACAAGGAGAAGAAACACTACATAAAGATGATGATATAAAAGAAGAAAAAAATATGCCGTAAAAGCCCCGTGATTGCACGGAATACAGCTTTGGGAAAACCTTTACTATTTCCTGTTCCTTTGTGACTATAGGTCAAACGCCTGCAGCTTGGTGGTTAGTGTAATAACCCTTCATGTTTTTACCTAAGTAGCTTATTGTCATGTGTGAAATTGCCCATTAATTTTTCTTTTCTAAATTCTGTTCTGAATCTGAGAACATTGGTTCCTGGTGTTTTGTATTATTTCCTGAGCTGTAGCAGGTGCTGGCTCCACAGGATACACCATATGCACAATCAGTTTTCTAGCTGCAAACTGGACCTGACGTACAGTCAGTAAATAAATATTCGCTATAATTTACCACCCCAGCCTAGATTATGTATGCATTGTGTGCCATTTAAAGGAGTACTCCAGTGAAAACTTTTTTTCTTTTAAATCAACTGGTGGCAGAAAGTTAAACATATTTGTAAATTACTTCTATTAAAAAATCTTAGTCCTTCCTGTACTTATTAGCTGCTGAATACTACAGAGGAAATTCTTTTCTTTTTGGAATGCTCTCTGATGACATCACGAGCACAGTTCTCTCTGCTGACGTTATTATAATAATAATAACACTTTATTTATTGTTGTCCTTAGTGGGATTTGAACCCAAGTCCCCAGCACTGCAAGGCAGCAGTGCTAACCACTGAGCCACCATGCTGCCCTTAGCATACATCTGCTATGCACGGTTGCTAAAATGGACAGAGATGTCAGCAGAGAGCACTGTGCTCGTGATGTCATCAGTGTTCCAAAAAGAAAGGAATTTCCTCTGTAGCATTCAGCAGCTAATAAGTACAGGAAGGATTAAGATTTTTTAATAGAAGTAATTTACAAATATGTTTAACTTTCTGCCACCAGTTGATTTAAAAGAAAAAAGGTTTTCACCGGAGTACCCCTTTAATTTTTTAACCCCTCTGTCTAATATTTCCACCACACAGACCATTTCTGCTATTATTCTATCTTAAAGGGGTTATCCAGGAAAAAACTTTTTTTTTTTTTATATATCAACTGGCTCCATTAAGTTTAACAGATTTGTAAATTCGATTTAAAAAAATCTTAATCCTTTCAGTACTTATGTGTTGCTGAAGTTGAGTTGTTCTTTTCTATCTAAGTGTTCTCTGATGATACCTGTCTCGGGAACTGTCCAGAGAAGAAGCAAATCCCCATAGCAAACCTCTTCTGCAGTTCCCGAGACAAGCAGAGATGTCAGCAGAGAGCACTGTTGCCAGTTAGAAAAGAACAACTCAACTTCAGCAGCTGATAAATATTGGAAGGATTAAGATTTTTTAATAGAAGAAATTTACAAATCTGTTTAACTTTCTGGCGCCAGTTGAGATAGATAGATATATATATATATATATATATATATATATATATATATATATATATATATATATATATATATTATATATTATTTTTCCTTGAATACCTTTTTAACAAATTGTCGTTTTCTAATCCACTAATCTTTTATAGATGTGCAGTTACAAATAAACATTGATTTTGGCAGCATCGTCGTGATTCAGGGCCAGGAGAGTCACATTTTCAGCTTCTTAGTCAAAATGTCTTGTAGTGATTGATGTCGGGTGAATTGTTATTACGCTGTATTGTTTTGGAATCTAAGTGTTTTCGGTTTCGGTCAGGCTGTGACTTTTTTTTGGAAGTACAGCATGCAGTTTACCTTACCCGCAGGTGGCACATGAATGGGACTATAGGAGTTAAATAATTCCAAAATTAAAATTTTACATCTATCCACAGGATAGGGCAGTGATTCCCAACCAGGGTGCCTCCAGCTGTTGCAAAACTACAACTCCCAGCATGCCCGGACAGCCTTAGGCTGTCCATGCATCCTGGGAGTTGTAGTTTTGCAACAGCTGGAGGCACCCTGGTTGGTAAACACTTCCATGGATTATCTGGTGGCTGTGGTTCCCATATGTGGTCGCCCCATTTCTTACAAAACTACAACTCCCAGCATGCCCAGACAGCATAAGGCATACAATCACACCCCTACCCCTTAATTCCCTGGTTGAACTTGATGGACATATGTCTTTTTTCGACCGTACTAACTATGTAACTATGTAATCCACTTCATAAAATCTGCAGCATATGTAGTATGTGTGAACATACCGTTGTTTACTTATATATTAGTTTTCAAGCTGCTTCATGATACATTTTCCCCATTCCAATCTGTCCTAAGTTCCAACAATAGTCCTAGCTGTTGAAGATTCTGTTTTTTTTTTTCCTTCCCTTACCCTTCCACAATTGGTTGATTGTTTATAGAAATCCCTTTTCTGTGTGTAAGATGCAGCATTTCACAGAAAAAAAATGGATAAATATTACAAAAGCCCACAGTAGAAGTCACAGTCTTAGTGCCGGGTAGTGGTGGCCATGTGCAGTAGTTCTGCAGCTTGTTCTGCATGCATGACTTGTGCTACGGATTCACCTACACATGCGTACGTTTGAGGGGTTAAATCTGGCCTGGATTTCTGCATCACTTCCGCAGCGTAATGATTGTACAGTGAATCTGCTGCACACTCATTTTTCCGCACATAATTCTTCCTCCTGAATGTTGATAATGTCTTCAGAACCACTTGTATCGTTAATTGCTGCAGGATTGCAGTCCGCAGCACATCACAAGTGCCCTAGTTTGGTGCAGCGGATTTTGCTACTCATTGACTTGACTATGTAGGAAAATACGCGGCTGCAAAATACAGCACATGTGACCCTACCCTAAAAGAGTGACATATGTAAAATGTCCCGCTTCACCAGTTGCTGCCATGTTCCCATATGTTTTGCTGATACTAAAAGGTGTAAGTCCTAAATTTTTGTCAGAGCATATGTTATGTGCTTTATAGTGCGTCATTCCAAATCCTCCTGCTTATCAGCAGAAGGACCCTAATTAATCATAAAAATTAAAAAATATTTTCATTCTGGCATCCACTGATCAGGAAGGGGTGTGTCTTAGGTAAGCACGGAGTCTGTCCTCACTCGACATGCATTCACTTCCTCCCTGAGTCTGCTGTGCTGGTTCTCTTCATCCAATCACTGGAGGCTGCTCTGTAAGCCCCTCCTCTCTGTTTTCATGCTGCAGTCTAATAGGACAGGAGTGAGCACAGAGGAGTACTAGTCTCGCCCTCACTTCCTGGACTTTGTCCCAGACTGTGCCTCAGCTGGGACAAAGACGATGCTACAGCCAGACAGAATTATGTTCTGGATGTTATGGGGACCCCTAATGGTCTTTTTATATAACCATGATTTATATAAAAGGAGATAAAACATTTTTTATTTAGTATATTGGAAAGGTTAATGTTTTGCCAAGATGTACAGCATATAAAATGTTTTTGAATCGGACAGTGACCATTAAGGAGAGTTAAAATAAATAAATGAATACAATACACTTGCACTAGTGTATAGCAGACCATGTATATGTGCTTCACTCCCGGCCTGGTCTCCAGATCCTACTGATGTGCTCCATAGACTATAATGGAGTCCTCAGTCGGATCTGGCATTCGGCCGGGAAGTAAAGTGCAACTCCTTTACCTGGTTGTAACTGGTTAGAAATCTATAACAATAACAGTAACGCTTTGAGAGGTGTTCTTGTTCTGCACCTTCTCCCTTGACATTTGTGGCGCTGTTTGTCAGTGACTACTCCAGGAGAAATGAGGGCTGTACACATTGTGGACACACTAGATTACATTGATTTTTTTTTAAATATTTTTTTATTACACTTGATATAATTCTGCTATAACTGAGGGTGTAACATAGTGCAAAGCTGCAGAACTCCAAGCGGCAATAAGCCATATACATAGAAATTTGCCGCTGCTATCTACTGACTAGGATGGTTCTTTGTTTACATCTATTAGAAATTTCTTATTAAAATTCTGGTTTTGGTATATATATGGCTTCTATAATGTTCAGTATTCTGACCACCTCAGCCTCCCATACTCTATACTGGCACCCAGTGATCCATAAATTCTGATGGTCTAGGAATGTTTCTTTCGAGTACAGACCTGCAAGACAATCTGGAATTTTACGAGATACTGAAGACTCAACAGAAATAGCCAATTCCGAGACTCACCTGATCTTACCAGCATATGTTGTATTTATATTATTTGTGTTTGTCTTACTGCATTTTTTTTACTCTTGTACAAGTAAGTTTTGTATGAACATCCTGTGATCTAGAAGGTCGAGAAAAAACTACAACTTTTACTATATATAGTTGAAGGCATTGGTAAAAGGGTCTCTTGACAATAATGTAATCACAAGGTGCCCTCCCGCAGTGACCTCCAGTGATCATCTGTATTTTTTTGAGGAGGGAAATTCTGCTACAAGTTTTCATTTTCCCTACAGCGCCACCACAGGACAAATAAAGCATTACACACTGTACATTCAAATTAGTGGGTTGTCAAGAGGCACTCTTTGCTATGGTCTAACTTTTCTTTAAAGTCTTGCTGCTGGTTTTCAATGATTTCTTGACTATTGTCGCACCTTGCGTCAATAGATGGCAACACCCTGAGTAGATAGACAGGACAGGTCCTCCAGAGTAGGAGGCACTCTTTGTAACTGCTATCAACTCTGGCCAAGAGTTGTTACTTGACACAACTTACTACTGCAAATTCAACCGCAACCCTTTTCAAAGATGCAGCTTTGCTATGGTCTCACTTTTCTTTCCTATTAAAAGCTTTTCACTTGCTGCTGGTTTTCAGGGATTTCTTGAGCATTGTCAGAACCTTGATAGATAGCTGATGGGAGATAACAATAACACATATGTGGCCATGTATGTAGGTGGTATTATGAAGAATAGCTCTGAATGTCTGTGAATAGAAGAGGAGCATAGCACTAATAGTTGTATACCTGTGTACTGTGTATAGTCATTAGGCTCCTGATACAGTGCTTGTCCTTTCCATTAATCAGTTGTTGGGCTCCGGATACAGTGCATGTCCTTTCTATTACATTGGTCATGAGGTGCCTGATATAGTGCTTGCCCTTCCCATTACATAAGTCATTGGGCAACTGATACAGTGCTTTTCCTTCCCATTACATCAGTCATGAGGCTCCTGATACAGTGCTTGTCCTTCCCATTACATCAGTCATGAGGCTCCTGATACAGTGCTTGTCCTTCCCATTACATCAATCATGAGGCTCCTGATACAGTGCTTGTCCTTTCCATTACATCAGTCATGAGACTTCTGATACAGTGCTTGTCCTTTCCATTACATCAGTCATGAGGCCTCTGATACAGTGCTTGTCCTTCCCATTACATCAGTCATGAGGCCCCTGATACAGTGCTTGTCCTTCCCATTACATCAGTCATGAGGCCCCTGATACAGTGCTTGTCCTGTGATTACATGAGTCATGAGGCCCCTGATACAGTGCTTGTCCTGTCATTACATCAGTCATGAGGCTCCTGATACAGTGGTTGTCCTTCCCATTACATCAGTCATGAGGCTCCTGATAATTCCCATTACATCAGTCATGAGGCCTCTGATACAGTGCTTGTCCTTCCCATTACATCAGTCATGAGGCCTCTGATACAGTGCTTGTCCTTCCCATTACATCAGTCATGAGGCCCCTGATACAGTGCTTGTTCTTCCCATTACATCAGTCATGAGGCTCCTGATAATTCCCATTACATCAGTCATGAGGCCTCTGATACAGTGCTTGTCCTTCCCATTACATCAGTCATGAGGCCTCTGATACAGTGCTTGTCCTTCCCATTACATCAGTCATGAGGCCCCTGATACAGTGCTTGTTCTTCCCATTACATCAGTCATGAGGCCCCTGATACAGTGCTTGTCCTGTCATTACATCAGTCATGAGGCTCCTGATACAGTGCTTGTCTTTCCCATTACATCAGTCATGAGGCTCCTGATAATTCCCATTACATCAGTCATGAGGCGCCTGATACAGTGCTTGTCCTTCCCATTACATCAGTCATGAGGCGCCTGATACAGTGCTTGTCCTTCCCATTACATCAGTCATGAGGCGCCTGATACAGTGCTTGTCCTTCCCATTACATCAGTCATGAGGCGCCTGATACAGTGCTTGTGCTTCCCATTACATCAGTCATGAGGTCTCTGATACAGTGCTTGTCCTTCCCATTACATCAGTCATGAGGCGCCTGATACAGTGCTTGTGCTTCCCATTACATCAGTCATGAGGCACCTGATACAGTGCTTGTGCTTCCCATTACATCAGTCATGAGGTCTCTGATACAGTGCTTGTCTTTCCCATTACATCAGTCATGAGGTCTCTGATACAGTGCTTGTCCTTCCCATTACATCAGTCATGAGGTTTTTGATACAGTGCTTGTCCTTCCCATTAAATCAGTCATGAGGCGCCTGATACAGTGCTTGTCCTTCCTATTACATCAGTCATGTATTTATTCTATGATCTTAGGACAGATCTGGACATGAGCACCTTCTACCTGGTAAACATGACACACATGCAAAACTCTTGTAGAAGGTAAATGGAGACCTCAGTGTTGTGATCGTGTTTCTCTTATCTTCCCGCTCTCTTGTTACAGGCTTTGATGGACTCCAATCTCCCACGGCTACAGCTAGAGCTGTACAAAGAAATAAAGAAGGTGGGTTCCTCTCCTCCATACGTCGCTCTGTATTCTTATCATTTATTTATTACAGGTGACGCCCACATGTTCTGCAGCAGTGAATGTCATTCATGTAAAATACATGGTCGTATGAGTATATTATGTCTACTTACTTGTGTATATGATAGATGGAGAACCTCGTGTCTTGTGGCGCTCTCCTGCCTCCCTCCAGCCCCTTATTGACAGTTCACCCCCCATACACAATAATACAGAGTTATTCAGATGCTGGAGAAGGTTGCATGCCATGAATACATGGGACTCTAGCCTTACTGCCTGTACAGAGGGTCTGTATTTTTATAAAAAGTTTAATGAGTATAAAAAAATCTTTTTCAATTCAGTGGCTTTGTCCCTGTTACCACCAGATAAGGCAGCAATGTAAAGTAGATGTGGCAGGCCTCCTGTGCTTTGCTATCTGAAGGTGGGATGCTGAGCTCAGGGCGACAGTGTTCTATGATTTAATTCACTCTGTTCCCATAGAAAGCATTTTGACTGCTGCCAGGACTTTTAGAGAACCTGTGAGTTCTGCCCTGCTTGTTTAACCCTAGTCCACCCTTTCAAGCCATGGGGCATTGAGACAGCTGTCATATTGTGTTGCAGTCACATGTTTGCGAAATATATTAATCACTGCTTAGAACATTAGAGGGGAAATCTCGTAAAGGGGATCTATGTATGTGTGTCTCTCAAAACTCCCTGCGGAACATACCACATCCATATTTTACATCAGCGTTTTCCCAAACAGTGCGTCTTCAGCTGTTGCTAAACTCCAACTCCCAGCATGCCTGGACAGCCTTTGACTGTCTGGGCATGCTGGGAGTTGGAGTTTTGCAACAGCTGGAGAGACACACTGTTTGGAAAACACTGGCCTAAATAATACATTCTTTTAATGTGCCCCTTGGTTGCGAAACCTTTCTGTATGTGATCATATAATAATAAAAAAAACAAAAAAAAACTGTCTCTTGGAAATCGCTTTCTAAGCCACTAAACTTGAAAAGCAAGTCACATTACATGAAGAATTTGTTTTACATTGCATTCAAGTGCATTGTTCAGCAAAGTATTATGTCGTCTTAGGAATGGCCTCTAACAGTGACCTTTAACAAAACTGAAGACTTCCATAAATAGTAAAAATATTTTCTCCACTATTTCAACTTTTCTAGTAAATATTTTTTCACATCCGGTAAACGACTTGAATTTTAACTTGCATGATATTTAAAATATATGTCAGTTGATTATTGTGGTACCTTGTTGGCTAAGGCTGCATTCACATCTCATTTTTGCAATATGGTTACCGTATCCGCTTTCATTGAAAAAAAAACGTATTGCAAACCGTATATATAGACATTTCATTGTGAACCGTATGCCAACCGTAGCATCAGGTTGTGTACGTTTTGCATCACTTACGGGTTTATACGTTTTTTAACGGTACACCAAACCGTAGTCTACTACTGTTTTGTGCCCCGGTCAAAAAACCGTATCAAACCTGTATACTGTTATGGAGTTCTATGGTAACCGTATTGAACCGTATGTGCGTACGGTTACATCTGGTTTGCACAATACTGTTTTTCATATTTTTTTCTTTTTGGGAAATTCAATAAAAAAAAAGAACTTTATTTAAAATGTTGACAAACATAAAATCGTATCCGTTTTTTTTTCAAGGAAAACGTATTAAAACGTATGCAGACGGACAACCCGTTTTCAAACCGTATACGGTTTAAAAACGTGAGGAGGCATATACGGTTGCATAAGTTTCGGTCCGGTTTGGAGACATACGTTTTTTTTTGTACAGAAACTGGATTCAGCAACCGTATTGCAAAAACGAGATGTGAATGCAGCCTTAGTGTTTCTGTCATTTAAAATAACTTTTGACTTTTTTTTTTTTTGGGGCCTGGGTGTTCAGACTCTCACGATCATTAGAAGGTGCTGATAAATGCAATGGCTGAACACATGACTCCCCGGCTCACATTCTTTTCTGTCTCACTGCAGGGCACTGGCTCCACTTCAAGTCTGTTGAGTCTGTCTCCTCCAGTGAAACAGGAGTGCAGTGCTCTCCCTGTGTGTTCTAGGGATTGTGGGGATTGCAGATCGTAGAACACTAGAATTGTAGACTCCAGCTAATTCAAACCTTTGACATGTCTCTGTGACATATAAAACATTTTTTATTAGACCTGAAAGAAGATGTCCAGTGGTAAGAAATTTATCCCCTATGCGCAGGTCAGAGGATAAATGTTTGATTTCGGTGGGTCCAACCGCTGGGACCACTCGTGATCTCCCGTACTGAGCCCTGGCTCTGCTCTTCTACAGAGGGCTTCATATCCAGCACATGAGCTGGTCGAAACCCGCCCCTCCGTTCAACTCTATGGGAGAGGTGGAGACACGGGTACGGGAGATCTGCAGGTCAGACCCCCCCCATACAGATCACACATTTATCCCCTAACCTGCAGATAGTGGGTACATTTCTTACCATTGGACATCTTTAAGTAACAAAAAATGAATAGAGATACACCCAAAACATAGAAAAACTTATACCAATCTTTATTGCATGATTACTAATCAGACAGACATTTAAAAAGGCCCAAATGGCCATTCCATGACTGGTGGGAGTCCCTAGGACTCCTCCCAGTGCACCTGTGTCAGTCTTGTATATTACACTATCCCTTATGACCCAACAATAATATAGTCTCCAGTTAAATACATATATGTTGCCCAAGACAATAAGATAAAACCTGATACAGCTTGCATACCAGCTGTCCTAAGTGCTAGCCTAATAATGACATACCAGGAGAATGGAGGAGCCAGGGCCAGCAGATGGAGGATAAAAATTCAGACAGATGCCCTCCTGGAACCCCACGTGTTCCGTCACCTGTCGGTGACTTCCTCAGGGGTGCACTTTAAGGGTATTGAAGCATTGAAGAGTAGCTGTAATCTGTCTACTAAAAAAAAAAAAGTAGTAATAAATATATTATATTTAACAGCCGAAAAAGTGTATGTTATGTTCCCGATTTCTCTCTTAAGCGAGTTGTATTTACATGTATCTGGAGTTTTGGCGCTTTGTAGAATTCTGATCAATATTTCAGAAGATATTTGTGTTAACTTGTATGATAAAAAAAAAATGGAAATTCAGATGATACATATGATGCTTTTTTCTTAGAATGGAGCACCCCGGAGCCTTAGGGCGGCCCTCTGGAGGTTTGCCGAGCTAGCACACCTTGTACGACCACAAAAGTGCAGGTAAAGGATTTAAACAAATGTAAGTTAGTATGTAAGCAGATAGTGTAGGGACGATTTGAAGACAGTATGACTGTAGGATAAGGCCTCATTAAGTTGTTGTACTTTATTTTTTTTTTGTAGTTTACCATGGAGACACAGTTTTGTATAGGACGGCCTTTTATTTTACTCTGTAATTGTCTGAAAAAAAAAGTCTGTCCATATGATGTGTGAACATGCCCTTAGCTCTGTTTTTTTTCCATGCCTATGCGTTGGATGTCGCTTTGAAATGATAACCATTGATTTTTTGTTGTAAAATGATTCCATGGAGAATTTCTATTTCTCTTGTCATCCTTCAGTCTAAACTGATGCAGATGTAATCATCTTTCTCTTGAGAAGGCCTATTATATGCATATTAGCTGCATGTTCTGTCAAGCCTCTGAGACCAGATGGAAACATTTTCTATAGTGCTGACTGGCACGGAGCTTATTGTAGTCATGTATCTAGTAAGTAATTTAATTACCACTAAAACAGCTCAATCTACCTTTCCTATATATGTGTAGACCCTACCTGGTGAACCTGCTCCCCTGCCTCACCAAAATATGCAAACGTCAGGAAGAATCGGTACAAGAGACTCTTGCTGCTGCCATTCCAAAAATTATGGCTGCCTTTGGTAACTTTGCGAATGACCATGAAATCAAGGTAAGGCTTTACTACTGACATTCCTTCCCAAACCACAATTCCTTGCACAGCCAACGGTTCTGAATTTCCCATTATCCATTGTGTCGATAGTCCTCAGGATTTCAGTGAGTTGTAATTTTACTGTAATCATTGTGTTCTACATAGGGTATTGACATAGTCCAGACTATCTGTATACACTCTGCTGTAGGTATTTCTCCTAAAATCTTGCAGGCAGCCTTCTTTGTGTTGTCCTGTTACCCTCAATCGGTATGGTTCATTAAAGGGGTATCCTATTATGGAACTTCCACCTTCTCGAAATCTCAGGCCCTCCTGGCCTGCTCCGGCCTGCTTGCAACTGCTAGAGTTGGTCAGGATGCCAGAAACAGTCATTTAAAGCGCAATCTGTGTCATGGGGGCTCGCTCCTGTTGTTCCTGTTGTTGTGCGTGGCATAATGTTAGAGGCAGAGAGTGAGCGGGCTCTCTGTCTCTAGTTTTCGCCACACACTGGGACCATCGGGAGCAAGTGCTTGATCTTAAAACTAGGGCGCATCACTGGCACTGTAAGAAGAACGTATTTTTGCTGCAGATTTGCTGCTGCAGAATTTGCTGCCCATTGACTTCATTGGGTAGCAAAATAAACTACAGCAAATCTGCAGCAGAAAATACTCGTGTGAACGAGCCCTTAAAGAGCATCTGTCATGTAAAATATGCTTATGAAGCTGGATACAAAGTGCAGCAGGGCTTCACAAGCCTTCACCTGTGTGCAGTATATTCATAGAAAACCCTTTAGTAAGCCCTCCGGGTGTCTTCCCTAGCAGTTCGTCAGATGGGGCTCCGGTGCTGCATTGCCTTTCTGTCACTACCACTCCCTTCCCCTTGATTGCCGCTGTGCATACGCGGTTAATAGGGAGAGACGTAAGGGTATGTGCACAAAACTGGAACTTCTGCGAGTTTCCTGCTGTGGGTTTAAGCCATGGTGGATTTTCTGCAGCAGAAAATCAGCTGCAGATTACATTGACTTCAATGGGCTCTGTTTTTTGGAATTTCCACTTCGGAAAATCCACCACGGCCTAAACCAGCAGTGGGAAACTTGCAAAAGCTCCAGATGTGTGAACATGCCCTAAAGATGAGCTGGGAACCAAGTGTAAAGGAGGCAGCTCTACAACAACTTCTCCCTACCCTGTTGGGCGCAACTAATGGTTATCTGTAAAGTAGTTAAAGCAAGGGGATACAGTCCTCAAGCACTCACTAGTGGGATGTTATGGATGGGAGGGTTGGGGAAAAGGGGAATGAGGAATCGTGGTACCGCTGATAAGCAATAAAACTATTATTAATAAAATAGATGCAAATAACAAGGAGGGTGGGGTAGTCTGCAGGGCCCTTGCGGATACTATCCCAGTCCAACTAATGCTATAGTTAGTAAATATGCTTAATAAAATATTATATACAATAGTGATAAGAAAAATCACACAAACAATGATAAATTATGAAATAATGCTAAAATTAGTCCATGAAAGATGCCCGCTAAGCCAATGCATCTAATACCGCTAAAGACTCCATACTTATAATCCAATATGGGTCCAGTAGGAAAAGTAGTTAATTGTGGCTACTATGTAGCTAGTATATAGACTGTTGTCAAATAATAAGGTACAACAGTGAGAGCTATGATCAACTTTTTTTCTGCCCTTACTCTCATGCTAAACACACCCCAATCCCAACCTACATAGACATACACACCCATACCCAGCAAGAAGACTCCGACCCAATACACATCAGATTGTTACATGTTTTACACCCATATACATTATATGTATTTGTACTGATCCATCATCGTGGAATGATCATTATATATTCACCATATTCACTCTAGGTTATTTTATTATGGACTGATTTCCATTTCTATGGTACACACATTCATATACCCTAAATTGCCGCACGGATTGCCATTTCCACGGAGTGTATGTGTATAAATTTTTGGTACCGAATACGATTCAGACCTATTGATATGCATGTAATAGAGAAGTGGCCGGTGCTCATTATTATGCAGACATGAGGAACACATATCCACTATATCTGAAGCCACATAGGTGATTTATGCTATTAATCTCGCTGCCAATCAGGTTACTCAATAGATCCCAACCCACATTGGATTCCTTCTTTCCATGTTTTCCATGTGACCCTTCTTTCCCCAACCCATTCCCATTCCTTTCCACTCCTTTTGTGACACCACTTTTATGTACATAAAGACCAGAACCTCATTCACTTGCTAGTTACTGAAGAAAGGAGATCACCTCCAGAAACGAGTATAGCCTAGCACTATAGAGATCTCAAGAACCCAACCCAGCCTGCATCAGGAGACACCAAGCCCACAGACTCCACTACAACACACTGCAGAGGGAGCGCCTGTTTCCCGCACTGTGTGCTGAACATCACACGTTGTTGCCGAGATGCACTGTGCGCCGAACACCACACGCCGCTGCTGAGACAACTGGCACTTTATAAGAATGATAATGGAGCACAGCTCCAATGCTGGACATTATTTTTTGCCAACAGGATTTGACATACAAACAGACCATAGCTCTGCAAATGGCTCACATCTTCATTTACAGGAGCACATGATCGCCATTGCTATGGTGTTTATTACTGGCAAAGGATAGGACTACTACACAGAGCATAGCTCTCACTGTTGTACCTTATTATTTGACAACAGTCTATATACTAGATACATAGTAGCCACAATTAACTACTTCTCCTACTGGACCCATATTGGATTATAAGTATCGAGTCTTTAGCGGTATTAGATGCATTGGCTTAGCGGGACATTTTTCATGGACTAATTTTTAGCATTATTTCATAATTTATCATTGTTTGTGTGATTTTTCTTATCACTACTGTGTATAATATTTTATTAAGCATATTTACTAACTATAGCATTAGTTGGACTGGGATAGTATCCGCAAGGGCCCTGCAGACTACCCCACCCTCCTTGTTATTTGCATCTATTTTATTAATAAATTGTTTTATTGGTCATCAGTGGTACCACGATGCCTCATTCCCCTTACCCCCAACCCTCCCGTCCATAACATCCCACTAGTGAGTGCTTGAGGACTGTATCCCCTTGCTTTAACTACTTTACAGAACCCTTTATGCACTTTGGGTATTAAAGGAGTACTCCGGTGGATTTATTATTTTTTTCTTCAACTGGTGCCAGAAGGTTAATCCAATTTGTAAATTGCTTCTATTAAAAAATCTTGATCCATCCAGTACTTATTTGCTGCTGAATACTACAGAGGAAATATTTTCTTTTTGGAACACAGAGCTCTCTGCTGAATCACGAGCACAGTGCTCTCTGCTGACGTCTCTGTCCATTTTAAGAACTGTCCAGAGTAGGAGAAAATCCCCATAGCAAACATATGCTGTTCTGGACAGTTCCTAAAATGGACAGATGTCAGCAAAGAGCACTGTGGTCATGATGTTAGCAGAGAGCTCTGTGTTCCAAAAAGAAAATACTTTTCTCTGTAGTATTCAGCAGCTAATAAGTACTGGAAGGATTAATATAAGTCATTTACAAATCTGTTTAACTTTCTGGCACCAGTTGATGTAGAAAAAAAACAAAAAAAAATTCCACCGGGGTACCACTTTTAAATGCCCCACAGTTAATGTCAGCATCCCCCTTTAGCCTTTGTGAGCTGCACTTTCTTTTTCTTATGGGTATCTCTCTCTCTGTGTACATACATAAACTTATCAATTGAGCCTAGCCCTGCCTCCTCCTGCTGGTTTGGCAGGTGTCTCCCAATAAGTGAGTGAGGAGAGACCTGCCAACCAACCAACCAACCAACATCGTTGTTGAACCGCCTCCTGACATTATATCCAGTTACCAGTTGATCCCTAAAACAATTAGATTTCTTTGAAATTCCATAGCCTTTCAGAGTAATTGTAGTGCTGCCCATGATTTTTTTTTTGTTTGATACATTTGACAGGCCCCCTTTTTAAGATATATTCTTTTGTGTGTTGTATAGTTATAAACACTTCAATGTTATCTTGCAGGTTTTGCTGAAAGCGTTCATAGCCAATCTGAAATCTAGCTCTCCCACAATCCGACGCACAGCAGCTGGTTCTGCTGTCCACATCTGTCAGCATTCCCGGCGAACGCAGTATTTCTACACATGGCTTCTCAACGTACTCCTGGGTATGTCCCTCGGTCTAATTTTATTCTGTATTTTCACCTACATCCCGATATTGCTTTTAAAATCACAGCACTCCCGATACGGACTATATGAAATGAACGTATTCAGCCTCTATGGTTTGTGACAAAGCCTTTGTTCTTGTATTTTTGCAGGATTGTTGATTCCTGTTGAGGATGAACGCCCTACTCTTTTGATTCTGGGTGTCTTGTTAACACTACGCTATCTAATTCCACTACTACAGCAGCAGGTGAAGGACACCAGTCTGAAGGGAAGCTTTGGGGTGATGCGGAAAGAGGCTGATATCTCCCCATCAGTGGAGCAACTAACACAGGTAAACACTTTTTTTGCCTGCTGAACTTCATGATTATACTTATTTGTTATCTACCACAAGTAGAAATTTCCTCCCTCAATCACATTTAAAGTGCAATGCCAATGTTAGTCCGGCTGCATGATACGTGTTTAAATCTGCTGTCAACTTCGTAGCCTGAGACCTGCCCACTGCTAAAGCAAGGAGAACACGGTTTTGCTGGAAGTCCCAAAGATTGACATGAGACTTCTGGGAAATCCATATCCTGCTCGGTGAAGTCTTGGGCTCTGAAGTTGTTGGCAGATTTAAACACATATTCTGCTGCCAGACCCACGTCGGAGTTGCGCTCCAAGGAACATTTAAATTTGCCTCATTACTTTGCCTTGTTATATAATATAAATAGCATCTGAAGCATCTTTTCTTTGAACTGTGTTGTACAAGTCCTATGCATAATAAATTGACACCTGGACATTACCATTGCCTTGTCAGTATTATGTTTTACTCTGTCTGGTGCTGTCCAATCTAAATAGACTGTGTATTGACTTACCTTACTCCACCATGATTTAGTTGAACTGGACACTAACCATATTAGAGTCAGCGTTTTACTTAGAGTACCTGTCATCACTGAGCCAAAAAACTAAAGAAAAACCACTGCAGTTATACTTGGTAATAGCCTCTGATCATTTCCAGCATTTTCTTTTTTGTTTGTTTTGGTCTGCTCTGTTGCTCAGGCAGTGATGATGCTTGCCCTCACTGCTGTAAACTTCCTGCCCTTTAGTTGCCAGGTTGAAAGCTGCAGCTAACACCCTGTTCACCTTGACAGTAGCTACAGAGAGGAGTGAAGTATATAAGCTCAATACATGCACATCTCAGCCATAGACACTCACCTATGCTACTCACAGCTCAGCTATATACACACTCATCTCTGCTACACACAGTTTAGCCATATACACACTCATCTTTGCTACACACAGCTCAGCCTTATACACACTCATTGCTGCTGCACACAGCTCCTCCGTATACACACTCATTGCTGCTGCACACAGCTCCTCCGTATACACACTCATTGCTGCTACACACAGCTCAGCCATATACACACTCATTGCTGCTACACACAGCTCAGCCATATACACACTCATTGCTGCTACACACAGCTCAGCCATATACACACTCATTGTTGCTACACACAGCTCAGCCATATACACACTCATTGCTGCTACACACAGCTCAGCCATATACACACTTATCTTTACTACAGGAACAAAGAAGAAATGCCAGCGAGGTATAGCGGATCCCAGGTTTATTAAATGTATAAAAACAGGAATGGTAAATACAGGGTTACGCGTTTCAGGCGTGTAACAGAACGCCCTTAGTCATGTGCCGTGCGTTGGTTTTGGGAGGAAGGTCCGGTGTTAGCTGATCAGCTCGTACTCTACCTATCTTTACTACACTCCCATCTCAGACATACACTCAGCTCTGCTACACACAGCTCAGTAATACACACTCAGTTCTACTACACACACTCAGTTCTGCTACACACACAGCTCAGCCATATGCACACTCACTTCTACTACACACCCATCTCAACCATACACACTCAGTTTCCTTTACACTCAGTTTCCTTTACACTCAACTCAGCCATATACACACTCAGCTATACTACACACACAGCCTCTGCCTCTCGGTGTGCTCTCCCCTCTGTCAGTGAAAACACGGCTGCTGCTCTCACGCTGTCCCATGCTCTGCACAGTGATTGACATGCCAGGAGCTTACAGAACAGTGCCTACCCCGCCCCCACTTCCTGTGTTCTGACTGTGCAGCACTATTGCTACAGTCAGTTAGGACATCAGCAATGTTCATGGTATGGGGACCCCCTGTAGACAGAACTTTTTTCCGATAAAAAAGGTAAAATATTTAATTCAAACAAATTGCAAAGTTGCCGAATTTTATTTAAATTACCAAGTAATTTAAAGCCAACCAAAACGCAATCTCCCAAAAGTAGGTGATATCCACAAAAAATGTTCTTGCATATTCCCAAACTAGAAAATGCTATGCTTGGGAAGTTCACAAGAAGATAAAGTGACAGCGTGCTCAGTAATGTTGCTGCACTATCTGGAGACTTATCATGAATGGGAGTAGGGGGGAGGAAGGTAATAGGCCTTAGGCCTCTGCTTCCCTTCTCCTATCCAATCTTAGTAAGGTAGCCAATTTTAAGTGAGACAGAGAGCCTCCTATTTTTCTGCCAAGACAGGGGCAGTGCAGTGATATCAGGGGTAGGTTCCCAGAGCAGGGCCAGGCCTAACATCGTTCCCCTAGGCCCTCCCTCCCCCCTACCCCATTCCCCCACCTTTTCCTTATATACAATATACTGGGACTCCCATCCATGATAAGTCTCCAGATTGTGGAGAAAACTTACTGAGCACGCTGTCACTTTATCTTCTTGTGCACTTCCCAACCATAGCATTTTCTAGTTTGTGAATGTGCTAGAACATTTTTTGTGGATATCATCTCCTTTTGGGAGATTGCGTTTTGGTTGGCTTTACATTATTTGGTATTTTAGTGTATATCTTTTTAAAAGTATAATTTTAGTGTTTTTTTTCTGTGAATTGTTTTTTGCAACACTATAGCTCCATATGATTTATCAGTAACGTCGAATTTTATATAATCTTTTAAAAATAAAAAGTAGTTTATGGTGGCAGTGCCCATTTAAAGGGGTTATACCAGTGTTTCCCAACCAGTGTGCCTCCAGCTGTTGCAAAACTACAACTCCCAGCATGCCCGGACAGCCGAAGGCTGTCCGGGCATGCTGGGAATTGTAGTTTTGCAACACCGGGTTATACAGTCTTATAAAATTGATGTCCTCAGTATAGGCCATCAATATTGGATCGACTCGGGTCCAACTCTTCGCATTCCTGCCATTCATGTGCTTGGTTGTGTTATTGTGCTCTGTTAGTAAATTTCATTGAGAGTTTCTCTTTATTTTCTAGATTTATGAACTGACATTACATTACACCCAGCACCGGGATCATAATGTGGTGACGAGTGCACTGGAGCTGCTGCAGCAGATATTCAGGACGCCTCCCATCGAGCTTCTCCACGTTCTGACTACGTCTGGAGGCATTCCACATGTCAGCGTATGTCGAGATGAAGCTCAGGGCCGCAGCCGCAGTGGAAGCATTGTAGAGCTCATAGGCAAGCATTTTACTTGTTTTTAGCCATTTTATAAATGTGCTACATCCAATTGCTACTTGATTTTCTTTTCCATTTCGAGTTTCTAGTTACTTCTCAGTGATAGACTTAATTCCGTTTTATTCTAAGTTCTTGTTGAACGATATAGGCACTGTCACATTGTCAACTGCACAACAGAATATTACATTTGTCAAGTTTTAAATTGATTTATTTATTTTTTTGCCTTATTTATCTTTTTTAAAAGCTGTTTTTGGTGCTTCATAGTTTACAGTCCTAGATGCAGCATTATCTGTTGATAATGGCAGAACTATAAATGGCGCAAGTGAGTAAAGTTTGCCATACATGCCAAGTGTACAAGTATTCTAAATAGGGAGAGAGCTGGTGCCAGGCTCCTAGAGAACAAATTCTACATGTCCCTCTATTACATGTCCCTCTATTCTCTCCCCAGATATCTGCTGTCAATGGAGAGTTAGGGGTCCCTCATGCACATTAAAGGGGTACTCCACTGGAAAAAAAAATTTAAATCAACTGGTGCCAGTAAGTTAAACAGATTTGTAAATTACTTCTATTTAAAAATCTTAATCCTTCCAGTACTTATCAGCTGCTGTATACTCCAGAGGAAGTTCTTTTCTTTTGGAATTTCCTTTTTGTCTGACTTCAGTGCCCTCTGCTGACACCTCTGTTTATTTTAGGAACTGTCCAGAGAGCAAATCCCCATAGCAAACCTCTCCTGCTCCGGACAGTTCCTAAAATGGACAGAGGTGTCAGCAGAGAGCACTGTGGTCAGACAGAAAGGAACTTCAAAAAGAAAAGAACTTCCTGTGGAGCATACGGCAGCTGATAAGTACTGGACGTATTAAGATTTTTAGATAGAAGTAATTTACATCTGTTCAACTTTCTGACACCAGTTGATAAAAAAAAAAAAAAAAAAAAAAAAAAATAATTTCTAGTGGAGTACCCCTTAAAATGCTGAGCCAATTCATCCAACTTCAACTCTATATGCTTGGATTAGCCACTGAGAGAACCTCATCTTGGACATAATTATATGTCTGTATATATATATATATATATATATATATATATATATATATATATATATATATATATATATATATTCATAATTATATTATTACATATTATAGCCTCAGTAGGACATGTAATCATTGTATATCACAGAATCAGAATGTATTCATCCTTTATTTTGTATTCGGTTATAAGATACATAATTCCTGTTTTTCTTAGGCTATGTTCATACTGTACTGTTCTGAGCCATTGTCAGGGCTTGCCAGTTTCCATCAGTTTATTAATTTCCAGAGTTCCATTCGACTGCACATAACCTATATGAATCTCACTTTTTTTTAATGCTGTGCATTAATTCGCTATGATAGCATAAAGCTCAACGGCAAAGTCCTTCAGAATCTGCAAAATTGAACCTTGTGATCCTGGACTTGTTGTTTCCTATGATTATCCAAAATGAATCTGTAATCTAGTGTTTCCCAACCAGGGTGCCTCCAGCTGTTGCAAAACTAAAACTCTCAGCATGCCTGGACAGCCAACGGCTGTCCGGGCATGCTGGGAGTTGTAGTTTTGCAACAGCTGGAGGCACCCTGGTTGGGAAACACTGCTGTAATCTATCAGTGCTCATCTGTGTTGCTTGGAGACTTTCTAAAGGAGTTTGCTCTCTCTGAAGCTTATAGTCCACTATCACACTAGTGCCATGGAATGTCAGCCACTTCTGTAATGATCTGTCTGGTTTCACACTAACTGTTGAACTCGCTTGTATTAATATCTGTTTATAAAAGAATCACTGGAATGACCTGATCCTCTAACATGAATCACACCAGAAAGGTGCTCCCCTCCTCTAATGCCGCATGCTCCCTATTAATCTCTCTCCCTTCTTCCGTTCTCTGTGATTTGCAGCTGGCGGGAGCTCTACCTGCAGCCCTGTTCTGTCCAGGAAACTAAGAGGTGACTACTTTATTCTTCCCTTCCCTGCTTCTCTTATTGCTGCAGTTACTGCTTTCCTAATTTCTCCAATTATTTGCTTGTCAGTGATATCACCATATTGTTAGACTGTGCTATTGGCCATCAGTAGATTTGTACATAATGTTTTTGTGTCATTACTGGCATTTCTTCTCTTGTGAACCCCGATAACTAGGAACCAACTTTATTCTGTATTAATTGCAAATATTTTTAGACATGTGGGGTGCCATGTTGTCATGACCAAGATGGAGGCAGTCATCTGCGCTTAGCTGAGCAATTGGTGGTCGGCTTTACATCCAGATCCCAACCGATCATAACTTTTGACGTATCTCTGTGACAAAGTGTGTTTTTTATTTATTTATTTATTTTTTTGTTTGTTTGCTTTTCTATGTGACAATAACAATTTTACGCTCATCGAACTGAGCTAATTTATGACTACAGCAATTCAACCTTTGAATTGGTCATAAATCGGCTTAAGGCTGGAATTCCACTGAGGTTTTTTTTTTTTTTTTTGCAAAATCGCCGTAATAAAAGCAAAATTTGCTGGGAGTAGTAGTACTACATAAAAAATGTAAAACAAGTTAAACACACACACTTTATAAAAAAAATGTATTACAATTTTGTTATAAAAAGTAAAAACATTTAGTTAAATACATTTTATACATCCCTACTGCATCCTTTTATTTTATTTTTTATTTAATTTATTTTTTTTGTACAAAAAACGCTAAAGGGGCCAAAAAAGGCAAATTCTACACAAAGGTAAAAATGCCAAAACGCTGGGAAAAACAGTGGCAGTTTTTCTGGCGTTTTTGAGCCAGAAAAAAACGCAGGGCAAAACCTCAGTGGAATTCTAGTCTAAAAGATTGTTCAGGTGAGGCGGGAATGGGGCTGGAGATATATTACAATTATTCTTTGGTGTACCATAAAAAGCATGATGCAGTTATATAAAATATTTATTCAGAGGTGTCCATAGCCTTTAAAACCGTGTTCCCCAACTCCAGCTGTTGCAAAACTACAACTCCCAACTCTTTTTACTATGGTCTATGAACTCTTTCCTCTGCAATGTGACTGCTGGGGAGTGAAGTATGCTGCCGTGCACTTCACCCATCTGTATCTAGCTATCGAAGCGGTCTCAGCTGTGAGACCCCCAACTGATCAGCATTCATATGCTGTGGTTGACTGAGCACAGTAGGTAAGTAAGCCCTAAACTTCGACCACATGGGTTAATAGTTGTAACAATAGTTCATATAGTTAGGCATCTTATGCTAATATGTCTGTGAGGTCATTGTCAAAAAATAAATAAATAGAGTAGAGATCATGCCGATCCAAGTTTGATTGAGAGGTCAGGGAACCCATCTAAAGACAACAATTAAAAATTAGGAAATAATAAAGCAATAATGATAAGTAATAATGATGAGTAATTCAATACCTCAAAGCAGAGGAAAACTTTTATTTTGTCTTTAAAGAGGGTGTCCGCTTTTAAAAAGTTTGTTCGAAGGATTTAGCTTGTTGTAAGGGTTTCTTGACAAAAACTTCTCACAGGATGTTCAGCTTCTTAGGGAATAGTCACACTGAGAAAATTCTGCAAGGAATTTCTTTAATAGAACTGCACTGTTTAAATGGCCCGGGACCTGTTCTCATTTAACATGAAATTTTTTGCAAAAATAAGGGCCGAAATTCAAAGTCCCATTGACTAATAGGCTTATTTTGGTGTATTCTGCTTAAAGAGTAAACCTGTTCAGCGTGGAATCAGATTCCGCCTGAAAATTTAATTTCCGCAATAGAACTTCTGATGTGTGAACTAAGCAGCAGAATCCTGTTGAGATCAATGGGAGACTTCTTCAGGTGGAATTGGCTTGGTATTTTCATGTGAACATTCCAAGCCAAATGGCTGTAGGGGAAAGAGCCCTTAGAATCCCAGTGATCAGCTGGAATCTGAGTTAAAGGAGAACTGCAGCCAAAATTATCCCTGATCGCAAGGGGTCCGACCGTTGGGATCCCTGCAATCTCCAGAACGGGACCCTGACTCTCAGTGAGGGAGTGCATGTCATCTACCAATAGACAGCATGTGCTCCATTTACTTCTATGGGAGTGCCGATGATACTTGAGTGCTGTACTCTGGCCTCTTTGGTGCTACCATAGAAATTAATGGAGCACATCCTCACTGAGCACAGAGTCCTGCCCAGGTGATTAAGACTGGTCCCTGCAGTTGGACACCCCCCCCCCATCAGCTACTTATCCCCTATACTTTGGATATGGGATAAGTTAATTTTTTCTGGAGTTCTCCTTTAATTTGAGTAAATGTTTTTGTTATTTTATGTCACTTGGCATAAAAAATTAAAAATAATCTTAAAAAGTTGCATACCATTACTCCTTCTAGAAGAACATTACCTTAGGGGATAAGTAGCTCATCGTGGTGGGTCCGACCTCTGGGGCCCCCCTGCGATCTCCAAAATGGGACCCCTTCTCTGTCAGTTAAGAAGCACTTGTTATCTATCGGTAGACTGCACATGCTCCATTCATTTCTATGGGAGCACTGGTGATGCCTGAGTGCTGCACTCTGGTCTTTTCGGCGCTCCCATAGAAATAAATGAAGCACATGCTGGGGGAGATTTATCAAAACCTGTTTAGAGGAATTGTTGTACAGTTGCCCATAGCAACCAATCAGATCGCTTCTTTCATTTGTAAAGAGGCCTGTGAAAAATGAAAGAAGCGATCTGATTGGTTGCTATGGGCAGCTGGGCAACTTTTCCTCTGCACAGGTTTTGATAAATCTCCCCTGCCGTCTGCAGCACGTGCTAGTCGGGTCCCGTTCTGGAGATCGTGGGGGCGGAGATGGGCCCCGTGGTTGGACCGCCGGGATACTTATTAGGGACAAGGTACTTTTGGAGTTCTTCTTTAAGAGCCATGGACTTCTGTGAATGCATTGTTTTTTATTTCTTTGTGCAACTCGGCGACTTTTTCTCTGGACAGATTTTGATAATTCTCTCAAAATTGTTGAGATTTATTTAAATTTTGTCTTCAGCAGTTTGCATGTATTCACATATGGTACAGGCTGCTGTGTGTTCTCGAAGATGATTTATGGCCATGTGAAATGTCACTTTTGATCTAGTCATCAAATTTTTTTTTTTTTTTTAAGTATTTATTTTTGGCAATTTGAAAACATTACATAACAATAACACTCCAGGTGGCACACCAAGAGTGCCCAAAATATCTAGTCCTCTTCTTATAAGGTTGTACAGGAACAATGAAAGAGGAGCTGAAGACCAAGCCTTTAGGCTGCTCAACTGACTTCACTGTGAACAGGACAAAGCATCATGTATGTGAAAACAAGGTGGAAGAGAAACAAGTAAATAAATGATTAATGTTCTATAATATGTACAAAGCAATAATAAACAAAATGGCATTCTTAGATGTCTATAGGTCTTACGTGTATTGAATGACATATTCATTTTCAAGTATTCAGCTGCAGGGCTGTGGAGTCGGTAGATAAATGCTCCGACTCCTCCGTTTTTTGTACTTCCGACTCCGACTCCCCAACTCCGACTCCTCTGTATTAATATGTGAATGTATTTTATACATTCCTTTGAAGGAAAGAAAGGCAACATACATGTCATTACCACAGGACTACTGGCTGGGAAGCCAACAGTCTACTGTATTGAACAGTTTAAGCAAAAGACAAACACAATGAAAACAACAATTTTTTTAATTAATTTTTTACTGCTGGATAGTAGCAGCAGGCATAAACATCAGTAACAGGAACTTTACCAGTTCAAAAATACAAACCACATTATTTGGTTGTTTTACAATAAAAACAAAAAGATTAGCTATATGAACCAAAAACAAAATCTGTAAAACCTAGAAATGGTGTAGATTAATCTTGAAATGTAGTTATAGACTTAACAAATGCAAATCACTTCAATGTAGAGTTCTAAGGAAGAGAATTGCCTCTGCCAGATCCTCTTTCATAGAGGCTCTTAAGTCAGACTTTATTATTTTTAGGGCTGAAAATAATCTTTCGACACTGACTTGGGTGGGTGGCATTGCAGTAACTATTCTGGCCACATCACTAACAATCTCTGGATAAACAACGATGGCTTCTTCAACAGTAAGTTTTGATGAGCGATCATACTTTTCAACTTCTTTTAGTGCTTTATAAAACTCCTGTTGGAATTTTTTTATTTGGACATTTACTGGTTCTGTAACGATTATGCGACGTCGCTTTCCTTTAGCAACTTCCATTTTGTCTAAATTGAATCAAAGTCTAATTCTTCGTTTGAAGATGATGATCCAGAGTTACCACTATTGCTTAAAAGAACTTCATCCTCCTGTGGAGGTATTTCAGGTCGTAATCCCTTCATGCGAACTGCTACATTATAGAAGGCCTTTTTCCCAGTAGCAGTCTGTTCACTGTTCAACAAAAGTCGGCTCATTGGGTCGACATAAATAGCCGCTAACAGGATTTCATTTTCCAGCAAAAGACTCTCTCTTTTCATCATTGAAGATGCAATTGCCTCAGCTATTAACCCTCCATTTTTGTTCTGGCGATATAACAGGCTCTTCCATTCCAAGAGGAATTTACCCGGGGTAAGATCGTCACATTGCAACCTCTTGGTGACAGGGGTGAGAAAGAAGGTTCTCCCGCTCTTTTGTTTGGGTCCACTGGCTTTCAGTTAATGCAATATTTTCATTGTCCATTTCTTCTATGAAGTCTTTAAGTTCAAGCAAACGCTTCCCCATTAAATAAGTGCTTCCCCAGCGAGTTGTTTGATCCAAAATGGCTCCTTTTCCTGCACGTCTTTTCAAAATTGCATCTGTTTTCGGGGCCCTGGCTGCAACAGTTACTTGCCGTAATTTGCCAATTAGTGTAGCTGCATGGCGATCTTTTAATCCATCTCTTATGGCAAGTTGCAGTGTATGAACAGCACATCGCATATGATGAAAAGTAGCAAGCTTCAAGGCTTCTTCAACAAAGTTGTCTAAAAAAACGTCAGCATTCTCTTCAGTTTCTAAACTTTCTCCAATACTTGCAGAGCTTTGTTCCTCTAACGCTAATATCTGTTTGTTACCTTCATCTGCGTTCATCTTCTCAATTGTGCTCAACATGTTAGAAGCGTTATCTGTCACAACACATAAAATCTATTCCTTTTTAATTTCAAAATCTTTTAGAACACCCTCCACTAACTTCTGAAGGTAATCACTGGTGTGATGTGCCTGAGTGTCCTTTAATCCGAGGGTCCGTGTTATTGTATTGTTATTTTCATCCACAATTCTAACATTAATAGCAAAATAATTGACTCTCTGATGTGTGCATGCATCCATTTTAAGGAAAGCAAAACGTCCTTTCAGAACTTTCTGTAGTTCTTCTTTTTTACATTTGACCTCCTCAATTATAAGTTTCCTTATACTTTCTCTTTCCAGAGAAACACCAAGTTTTTTTTGCCATTTTTCCATTTAGGCCTAAAAAGGCTGTCTGTGAAAAGGAGGATAGTGGTACACTATTCTTTACCACCATTTCAATAATGTGGTGTTTGAATTTTTCTGGTGTCATCCTTATGGCAACTTTATCAGATATAAAGAATTTTCTTATTTGTGAGTGATCTCCAGTAGATTTCTGAAAGTTTTTTTGTCACAGAAGTAGATGCAATGTTTTCATTGCTATCTTTCTCATTCACGGCTTCTAACACTTTGGGATGAAAACGCTTTAAGTGTCTTTTTTTTCAAATTTGATGCTCTTGTAGGTGCATTTTTATCAGGCCCACTGAAACTGCTAATTTTTGCATCACATTGTTTTTTACCATCATCTTTTCTAATACATTGGCACACGTAATGTTTTCCATCACTTGATAATGCAAAGTGCTCATAAACTGTAGACTTTATCGTGTTTGTTGTTAGAAGTCGTTTTGCCATTGTTTAGGATGCCTCTTTCCCTAAAATATAAAATATGTTATACTAACTGGCATATAATTAGATTTTTAATATCAACATACACAATCTTGTAAGTTGTACATACATGGCTTTATACAAACAAATAAGCTATATATCCCAGCACTAAACCTAGACATGATTTGTCCTATACAGAAAAACATGCACAGACATGTACTGAACACACACACACACACACACACACACACAGAGCCTACATTTTAGTACTCAGAGCATAAAAACAATCTGCACTATATATAAACATTCATACATCCCTGCACCAAACTTACAAACCTAGGATAGACAGTTTCTTCCAGAAACGTGTACACATGTCTTCCCTCATACATACATACCAGCAGGGACAGCTATGCAGTTTCTTCAAGAAACAAGTCTTCCCTAATACAGACAAGCAGGTGTAATGAAGAATTGATCTGTGCAGGGAGCAGAGTGAGACTGCACACACCCTCCCATCAACCAATCACAGTGTCTGTGCTGGCAGCTCTGCTGACTCAGCACTTTCATCAGCTGATCAGGACACAGAACCCTTCAAGACACACAATTCTTCATTACACAGGCATGCAGGTTTTAAAATAAATCTAAACACTTACAGTTGAATCCAAGAAGCTGTTCCACCAAGTTCTTCTAAGCTCTTCTAGCAGAGAGAGGTAGTTGGGCAGAAGCTGCTGATCTTCTGCTGAAGATAGGGCAGTGGGAGGATCCAGAAAGGGGCCTTTATTATAAAACATGATTTCCCTAGTAGAATCCCATATTCATGTTTAAAGTTTAAGCTAGCAATCGGAGTTTACAAGTTTTTATAGCCTTTTGCTGAATGCCAGCAATTTTTCCATTGGTTTACCGCTTCAGTCTTGAACTATTGACCCTCCATTCCCTTCACTTGTACAAGTGTCTCTAGTCCTGCAAAAAACATATTTCCTTAATCCCTTATCAGTGAGAGGCTAGGTTACCCATGGGTTCCCTGTAACAGCAGAACACAACACTATGGAAAGTATAAGTATTGCCGCTCCTAATTGTGCGTTGCGTGCCATATAGTAAAACACATGAAAAGCATGCTTCTTCACGGTCACTTAACGTGTTCGTTTTGCGGTTACGTGAGGCACTGCATGCATTGGTCTTTATTCTTACAGTAGAGAAGTCATTAATTATAACTTTTTGTGAATTGGGACATTTAAACTTGCTTTTTTAAATTCCAATCAAAATTTAGTAGGAGTCGGAGTCGGTGCATTGTTTGCCGACTCCGACTCCAGGTACCCAAAATTTCCTCCGACTCCTCAACTCCGACTCCACAGCACTGTTCAGTTGTATATTTGCCTTAAAAGGAACCTGTCACCAGATTTTACCCTGTATAACTTATGGCAACACGTTATATAGGGTAAAAGGAGGTTTCTCACTATGTCTGTATTACCTCCTTCACGTTTGCGATACTGCAGAAAATTAGTTTTAAAAGTGTCCCGCGCAGTGATCTACTGACCCTCAATTAGTCATTGGGGGGGGGGGGGGGGGTGGTGATTGGCATTTCCTTCAGGGACGATGTATCAGCGGAAGCAGCAGAGAGCTATAGGGTTGAGGCACTGTCAGAACAACAGCAAACTGGGAGCAGGTCAGATGAGTAGGCTTGTTTTTTAAATTTTTAAACCACCAAGACTTTTTAAATGAAAAAAAAGAATGTTTTTATGCTGAAATACCCCTTTAGGAGCTTTCTGGGCATTGGATGATGACATGTTTATGTATACTTGGTCAGGTAAACTCCACCTGGGTGAGGAGGAAGGCCTTGAAGATGAGACAGAACCAAAGCCTGATGTCACTTCGGCTTCATTCGTAGGTAAGTCTTGTAGGTTCACACATGTTATGGTGTCAGAACAATATTAAGGAATAGTGATGTTTAAGTTATACCAATAAAGTCATTTTCCGGGCAATTAAAAAAAGTTTACTGCCTCCTCGTGCATTAATACAATTAACCCCTTAAGGACTCAGCCCATTTTGGCCTTAAGGACTCAGACAATTTAATTTTTACGTTTTCATTTTTTCCTCCTCGCCTTCTAAAAATCATAACTCTTTTATATTTTCATCCACAGACTAGTATGAGGGCTTATTTTTTGCGTGACCAGTTGTCCTTTGTAATGACATCACTCATTATATCATAAAATGTATGGCGCAACCAAAAAACACTATTTTTGTGGGGAAATTAAAACGAAAAACGCAATTTTGCTAATTTTGGAAGGTTTTGTTTTCACGCCGTACAATTTATGGTAAAAATTACATGTGTTCTTTATTCTGAGGGTCAATACGATTAAAATGATACCCATTATTATATACTTTTATATTATTGTTGCGCTTAAAAAAAATCACAAACTTTTTAACCAAATTAGTACGTTTATAATCCCTTTATTTTGATGACCTATAACTTTTTTATTTTTCAGTATAAGCGGCGGTATGGGGGCTCATTTTATGCGCCATGATCTTTACTTTTTTTTTGATACCACATTTGTATATAAAAAACTTTTAATACATTTTTTATAATTTTTTTTTAATAAAATGTATTAAAAAAGTAGGAATTTTGGACTTTTTAAAATTTTTTTCGTTCACGCCGTTCACCGTACGGGATCATTAACATTTTATTTTAATAGTTCGGACATTTACGCACGCGGCGATACCAAATATGTCTATAAAAAATGTTTTTTACGCTTTTTGGGGGTAAAATAGGAAAAAACGGACGTTTTACTTTTTTATTGGGGGAGGGGATTTTTCACTTTTTTTTTACTTTTACTTTTACATTTTTTTACATTTTTTTTTACACTTGAATAGTCCCCATAGGGGACTATTCATAGCAATACCATGATTGCTAATACTGATCTGTTCTATGTATAGGACATAGAACAGATCAGTATTATCGGTCATCTCCTGCTCTGGTCTGCTCGATCACAGACCAGAGCAGGAGACGCCGGGAGCCGCACGGAGGAAGGTGAGGGGACCTCCGTGCGGCGTTATGAATGATCGGATCCCCGCAGCAGCGCTGCGGGCGATCCGATCGTTCATTTTAATCGCGAACTCCCGCAGATGCCGGGATCTGTATTGATCCCGGCACCTGAGGGGTTAATGACGGACGCCCGCGAGATCGCGGGCATCGGCCATTGCCGGCGGGTCCCTGGCTGCGATTAGCAGCCGGGATCAGCCGCGCATGACACGGGCATCGCTCCGATGCCCGCGGTTATGCTTAGGACGTAAATGTACGTCCTGGTGCGTTAAGTACCACCTCACCAGGACGTACATTTACGTCCTGCGTCCTTAAGGGGTTAAAGAGCACATACTTACCTCCCTCGCTGTGTGGGAGAGTGAGGGATGCAAGTATGTGCTCTTTTGTTTTAATGCAATAATGGAAAGGAGGTAAAGGAAGTGTTTATTTTGTCCAACAAAACTCATTTGTAATACCATAAGAGCATGCAGTAATTAACTTCGCCACCAGGGCCGTACATTTATGGCGCAGCTATGAAGCGAGCACAGGAGCCTTGCTCGCTATATAGCATGTGAGCTAACTGATAATGGCGGACATCAATGATCCTGCTGAGGCCTGCCATTAACCCCTCAAATACTGTGATCAACACTGATGACAGCATCTGAAGCATCTGCAGGGCTTGGGGGGGGGGGGGATTTATCAGACCACCTGCAGTGCAATTGCGGGTGTCTGATGAATCAAGATGGCCTCCAGAGTTTCTCTTACCTGCTTCCGGCCATCTGCAGTGATGATCTTTTTGCTGAATAAACTGATCAGTGCTGTGCCTATGCATAGCACTGAACAGTAAATGCAATCAAAAAATTGCAATAAATAGTCACATATATGCAAAAATAATACTGATAAGAACTACAGACCACAGCACAAAAAATACGCCCTGATATAGCCCCATATACAGAAAAATGATAGTTATAGGTGATCAGAATAGGACAATTTTAAACATAATAATTTTGTTTGAAAAGTTTTTTTATTTATTTTTTTAAATAGGGCAATAATAATAATAATGCCTGTAAAGATGGGTATCCTTTTTATGGTATTGACCCACAGAATAAAGAGAACATACCAGTTTCACCATAAAGTGCACTGTGTAAAAACCAAAACTCAAATTATTATTATTTTTTTCATTTCCCACCATAAATATTTAGTTGCACCGTACATTTTATAGTAACATGAAAGGTGTCATTACACCCTAATATGGGTCTGTAGATGCAAAAAATAAAAAAGTTGTTTGTGTTAGGTGAGAAGGAAAAGGAAAGAAACAAAAATGAATATTTCCTGTGTCTTCAAGGACAAAATGGGCCATGTCCTTAAGGGGTTAAAGGAAATGTGTCATCACAAAATGACCTATTGTTTAAATTTTTTTTTATGCTAACCATATTATTAAAGAATTCCCTTTTTACAATCTAAATTTTATATGAGTAATTGGAAAAATTGGGTATGTGTAGCTTACTCAGGTATTCTAACCTGAGGTTAACTGGATTGGTCTAAATCCCAAAAAGACCTAATAAAGTGGGAGCAGGGGCGTACCTAGAGCATTTGGCACCCGGGGCGGATCCTTTGTTTGGCAGCCCCCCCCCTTTAATTACACACCCCCCCCTGACAACACTCGGGGCCCCCGGACCAAAAAAAGGCAAGGGACCCTGCTAGGCTCTGCAGCTCGTCAATCTTCTGCCACGCTCCTATTCCACCCAAATCCCACACACAATAAATTAAATTTATATATGTAAGAAACACTTTAACGTAGGTAATTTTCCATGACCAATAATACTATTTTACAAGGAGCAAATATATACCACCACACAATAACTGGATAATACCGCCATAATGTACTGAATAAAACCACTATACACAGACCAGTATACTATAAAAAATCTGTATACAATAAAAGTGATTATATACAGTACTACATGGCTGTAGATATCAGCTGCACACAGGATGTGTATACCATATAAGTGATTAGTTACATTTTGGGACTCACAATTACGTATTTTCTGATCAGCGGTGTGCTCTTACCTTTTCTTCTCCGTCCGGATAAGACCGCCATGTGGATCTCTTAACATCTGCAGGAAAAATGTCAGACTCTGCATTTTTTCAGTGCCCTCCCCTCCTCTACACAATCTTCCCATCTATAGGCCCACAAACTGTAATAATGCCCTCTTTGGTGTCCTGCACAGTAAAAGGGCAGGTAGGTAGGTAGCCAGGTAACCCCCTCTTTCCCATAGGTATATGCAGAGTTACTCCCGCCCCCCTCTTTCCCATAGGTATATGCAGAGTTACACCCCCCCTCTTTCCCATAGGTATATGCAGAGCTACACCCCCACCCCCTCTTTCCCATAGGTATATGCAGACCTACCCCCCTCTTTCCCATAGGTATATGCAGAGTTAAACTCCCCCCCCCCCTCTTTCCCATAGGTATATGCAGAGCTACTACCCCATCTTTCCCATAGGTATATGCAGGGTTACCCCCCCCCCTCTTTGCCATAGGTATATGCAGAGCTACCCCTCTCTTTCCCATAGGTATATGCAGAGCTGCACCCCCCTCTTTCCCATATGTATATGTGGAGCTACACCCCCCCTCTTCCCCATAGGTATATGCAGAGCTACACCCCCCCCTCTTCCCCATAGGTATATGCAGAGCTACACCCCACCCTCTTTCCCATAGGTATATGCAGAGCTACACCCCCCTCTCTTCCCCATAGGTTTATGCAGGGCTACCCCCCCTCCCTTTCCCATAGGTATATGCAGAGCACCCCACCCCTCTCCCTCCCTTTCCCATAGGTATATGCAGAGCACCCCACCCCTCTCCCTCCCTTTCCCATAGGTATATGCAGAGCACCCCCTCTCCCTCCCTTTCCCATAGGTATATGCAGAGCACCCCCCTCTCCCTCCCTTTCCCATAGGTATATGCAGAGCACCCCCCTCTCCCTCCTTTTCCCATAGGTAAATGCAGAGCACCCCCCTCTCCCTCCCTTTCCCATAGGTATATGCAGAGCACCCCCCTCTCCCTCCCTTTCCCTTAGGTATATGCAGAGCAACCCCCCCTCTCCCTCCCTTTCCCTTAGGTATATGCAGAGCACCCCCCTCTTCCTCCATTTCCCATAGGTATATGCAGAGCACCCCCCTCTCCCTCCCTTTCCCATAGGTATATGCAGAGCACCCCCCCTCTCCCTCCCTTTCCCATAGGTATATGCAGAGCACCCCCCTCTCCCTCCCTTTCCCATAGGTATATGCAGAGCACCCCCCCTCTCCCTCCCTTCCCTGTAGGTATAGGCAGGGTTAAAAAAAAAAAAATGCTCACCTGATATCCCATGCAGCGATCTCCTCAGCTGCAGGGCCCGTGTCTTCACCCCTCCACAGTACAGGCGCCGATGAGTGACGTCACCGGCGCCTGTACTGCGTGCTGGGTGGGGGCGGAGGTCACGTCTCCTCTTTGTAGCTGCAGATGCGGCTCACACAGAGGGGACGCCTTCTCCTGTATGTGCGTGTATCGCGCATACAGGAGAATGTAGCGCTGTCTGCTGGGGATCTGGGACGAGTGTCCCAGATCCTCAGTGTTTGCGGCGGCGGGTCAGTCCGCCCCTGGCACCCCCCTTGAGAGTGGAACCCGGGGCGGGCCGGGGCTTCTTTTCTCAACTTTGCCCGCTGACTGAACTCGGTGGGCGAGCAGAGCTGAGAGAAGGTGAAATATAGGTGACACATTGCCTTTAAGGACTGGCCTATTTTGATCCTTCAGACCAAGCATTTTTTATTTTGTCTATTTTTTCATTTCAACATTCTAACTTTTATTTTTCCTTGCATGAGAGCTTTACAGGACAAGTTGTATTTTTTGGCACCATTTTATTTATTTATTTATTTTTTTTGTTTTTTTGTTAGCCAGATCTGGCAGGAAAATCTGAAAAACCACCTTCTGTCATACCTGTGTGGTACCCAATTCATTTCAATGAGCAAACTGGAAAAGGCTAGTAACATTTTCAGTCTGTATTCGTCCCCCCCCAACCTGAAAACCATTTGTTTCTTTTGCTTCATTGGGGGTGTGGGGAAACGAATACAGACTGAAAATGATACTAGCCTTTTCCAGTTTGCTTATTGAAATGGGTATATGCTCTTGCCACTAGGAGGCTGACACTAAGGAACAAATATATCGGCTCCTCCTCGGCAGGCTATATGACACTGAGTTACTCAGTTTTAGCTTAGTGTCAGCAGGAGGCAGACACAGATCTAGAGCTTTCCAGACCTTGGTCTTTTTCTTTTTTTCTAGTTTGTATGTTTAGTTAGGTTTTATTAACTTTTTTATTTTTACAGGTTTCGGGAGACAGGAATACCACCCATGGCTCTTAAGCCTCCCCTGTCTACCCACATGAGATTAAGGGGCACGACACTGACCTATCTGTGTCATTGTCTCCTCCAGCCAGCACCTGGGCAGTGTGCCTTGGGTCCGGGCCCCCCCACTAGCCCCTGCTCACCTTGCTCTTGGCCAGGTTGATACAGTGGGGCTTTAAAGGGGTACTTTGGTGGAATTTTTTTTTCTTTTTAATCAACTAATGCCGAAAGTTAAACAGACTTGTAAATTACTTCTTTTTAAAATCTTAATCCTTCCAGTACTTATCAGCTGCTGTATGCCCCACATGAAATTCTTTTCTTTTTGAATTTCTTTTTTGTCTGACCACAGTGCTCTCTGCTGACACTTCTGTCCATGTCAGGAACTGTTCAGAGCAGGAGCAAATCCCTATAACAAACCTCTCCTGCTCTGGACAGTTCCTGACACTGACAGAGGTGTCAGCAGAGAGCACTGTGGTAAGAAAGAAAAGTCTAAAAGAAAAGAACTTCCTCTAGATCATACAGCGACTGCTAAGTACTAAAAGGATTACAATTTTTAAATAGAAGTAATTTACAAATCTGTGTAACTTTCTGGCACTAGTTGATAAATAAAAATAAAATAAACTTACAGTAGTCAGCTCAGTGCAGCATTTAGTTTCAGGGGCGGCTGCGGGTCAGTCCCTGGCTCTCATTCTTTCTCTCCTGAGTGCCATGCGCTTTTTTCGCTGCTTGTCCCGGACCTGTGTTAGCTGCGCTGGCTGTACAATCTTGCTGGCTCAGCACGGCACTTAAAGGCCGCCATGCACGCCTGTTGATCCTGCCCTGGCTTGGGTCTCTTCACTTTCCCAGACTGTTGGTGATCTGGTGCGGATCTCCCAGGCAAAGGTATCTGCCCTGGAGCGTTCTGCTCTGCTGCCTCCCCCCCCCCCCCCCCCCCGGACGGAGTTGGGGGACTCCTCTATCCGAGTTAGTTTGTGATCCACCCGTAAGCGGTCTGGGGTTTTCTCTTCCTGTTCTTCTTCAGAGTTACCAGTGCGTGGGTCCGCTTCGTGTGGCCGTTTCATTCCGCCGCTCTCATCAACCTCCAAAGGTGTTTAGCTCCCATGCAGAGTTTGATGAGCTCCCAGGTACGGCTTGGAAACAACTGGAGAAGCGTTTCCATACCTCTAAAAGAATGCAAACCCTCTTCCAGTTTCTTCAGGATCGGGTATCCAAGTGGACCACATCCCTTGCTGTGGATCCTATGGTGTCCCGCCTGTCTTAAGACCATCACCCTCTCTCTGGCAAGTGCGGCTCTCTGGTGGCGGCCAAGTGGTCCACTACAGCTTCTGCTAATTTGGTCGCCATCTGGCGTGTCCTCTGGCTAAAGACCTATGTGGATCCCGCTTCCAAACAGTCCCTAATTCATCTTCCCTTCCTGAGAGAATGCCTGTTTGGTAAGTGCCTCGATGAGATAATCTCAGAGGCCACTGGTGGCAAGAGCTCACTCCTGCCTCCAAATCGGACTCGGGGTTCTGAGTCTCATCGTAAGTCTTCTTCCCCTCACTACTTTCGTCCCTTGGGCCGCACGAACAAGGTCCAGACGTCTCAGACCAAGAAGGCTCAGTCTTTCAAGTCTCGGCCCTCCTAAAAGTCCAGTCCTAACTCTGGCTGTTTCACCTCCAAGCCAATAAAAGCAGACTTCAGCATGAAGGGACGACCCCCCCCCCCCCCCCGACACCTTGTCGGGTGGGTGGTCTGCTTTCTTCTTTTTCAGGACATGCGACTCTCTCACGTAGACCATGCCTGAGTTCGGGAGGTGTTATCGCGGGGCTACAAAATAGTGGTCTTTTATGCCTCGAGACAGTTTCTTTCACTCCCGCCCCTCGCGCTCTCCCAATCGTGCTTTCGTTCCACCCTGCATTCTCTTCTGCTGCAGGGGGTCGTTGTTACGGTTCCTCCACAGAAACGTTTTTCGGGTTTTATTCCAACCTTTTTATTCCGAAAAAGGGTTGGTCTGTTCATCCCCTCCTCGATCTCAAACGGCTCAACCGTCACCTCGGTTTGAGACTCATTCGGATGGAGACCCTGAGGTCAGTCATTGCCTCCATGGACACGGGAGAGTTCCTTTCTTCAGTAGATATCCAGGATGCGTACTTGCATGTACCCATTTTTCCCGCTCATCACCGGTTTCTCAGCTTTGCCATTTCAGAGCGACATTTCCAGTTCGTGGCCATCCCCTTTTGGGCTTGCCACAGCTCCTCGTGTGTTCACGAAGGTCTTGGCGGCGGTTGTGGTGGTCCTGCATTCCAGGGGGTTGACCATCCTCCCTTATTTGGAGGACCTTCTTGTCAAAGCTCCCTCGCCCATGCAGAATTGGGAGTGTGTTTAGATCACCCTCGATTCTCTGTCTAGCTTTGGCTGGATTGTCAACACTGTCCCAATCCCTGAAGTTTCTTGGCCTCCAGTTCAATACAGTCTCTGCCAAGGTGTCTCTGCCCAGGGACAACCGGTCTCTGTCTGCTTTTGCATGCAGGTGCTGGCGAGGATGGTGGCGGCCATTGAAGCAATCCCTTTCACACAGTTTCACTGCTGCCTCCTTCAGTTGGCCATTCTATCCCTTTGGGATTGATCACCCCTATCACTACATAGCAGGGTCCATCTCTCCCAGCAGGTTCGCCGCTCTCTCTCCTTTGGTGGCTCCAGTCTCCCCTCGTTCTTCTCGGGCGTTCCTTCCTGCCAGTCCACTAGCAGGTCCTGATGACAAATGCAAGCCTGCTTGGCTGGGGAACTCTGAGCCATCTTCCTTTTGTCTGCTCCTTTGGCAGCCTCTCCTTTGCACCCTTCTGGTCCGAATCCAGATGGACAACGCCATGACTGTGGTGTACATTAATCATCAGAGAGGGAGGATCCGATGGCAGCAAGGCTGCGATGGCAGAGGTGCCCGGTATTCTCTCCTGGGCTGAATGCAAGTCCTCGTTCTGTCGGCAGTCCACATTCCGTGTTTGGACAACTGGAAGGAGGACTTCCTCCACGCTGAGGAGTTCGCTGACATTAGCCGGCACTGGAGGACCCCGGACGAGGACCTGATGGCATCCTGGTGGAACTGTCAAGTTCCCAGCTTCATCCCCAGTTCCAGGGTTCCTCTCGCCATGGCATAATGGTCCCGTGGGGGAGCTTTTCTCCCCCCTACCTGTTTCCTCCACTTTCCCTCCTTCCCTGCGTCCTGCGCAAGACCAAGTCGGAAGGCGTGCTGGGCATTTTGGTGTCCACGGACTGGCCCCAGGGTGCATGGTACGCGAAGGTGGTGCATCCGGTCGCGGATGCTTCCATGCGCCACCCAGAATGCCCAGACCTTTTTTTACAAGGCCCTCTTTGCCACCCAGATTCTCGTCCACTTCGTTTGATGGCGTGGTTCTTGAGTCTGTGGTCTTGAGGGCTCTTGGATCATGTTATTAGTGCCATGATCTGCACACGTAAGCTGTCATCTTCTCGTACCTACTATATAGCTATTGGTTTTAGGATTGTGGGCTTCCTTCCATGCAATTCTCTCTTCCGACTCTCCTGGCCTTCCTTTAGTCCAGCTTAGAGTCCCGCTTGGCACAGAGTTCCCTCAAAGGCCAAGTATCTGCTCTAGCTCTTCTTTTTCAGAGGCCTCTCACTTCTAGTTCCCATTCTTGGACTTACAGGGTTCTCCTTTTGAACCCCTCAGGGGGGTTTTCCTCACCCTTCTCTTCTGAAAGGGAGCCTTCTTGGTCGCCATCACCTCTATCCGTCATGTTTCGGAGCTTGCGGCGATCTCTTACCATCCTCCCTTTCTTGTTCTCCATCAGGATAAGGTAGTTCTCTGTCCGATCCCATCCTTTCTTCCGAAGGTGGTATCCCCCTTCCACTTTAACGAGGACATTGTTCTTCCGTCTTTTTGTCCAACTCCTTCTCACTTGCAGGAGCATTCCTCTCACTACTTGGACGTGGGGCAGGCTGTTCGCACGTACCTCTCTGTTACCTTGTCATTCCATAAGTCTAATTCTCTGTTTGTCATCCCGGAGGGACTACATCAGGGCCTTTTAGGCATCTAAGGCGACCATCTCCTGGTGTATCCAATCTGCCATCTCAGAGGCATACCGTTCTGAAGGGAAGACTCCCTGTCCCAGTCAGTTTCTATAGGGTGCATACCTATGCATTGGCGGATAGGTGTTGCCGGCATCGGTGGCTCAGCCTTCTGTTTCACCGTTACCTTTTTCTTCTCCCACACTAGGGACTTCTTTGGGACATCAAATGGTCTGTGTCCCCCAATTAAGTGACAGAGAAAAGTGGTTGTTTTATTATTTACCTCAAAAATCCCTTTCTCTTAGTCTTCATTGGGCGACACAGCTCCCTCCCAATTTATTCTGGTGTTTTCCAGTTTTTTTTTCATGTTGCCTGTTGGCAGGGTTTCTCTGTTTTCTTTTTGTTCGGGGTTCCTTCGGACATTGTGGGCTCCTCCTACTGCTTTGTGACTAAACTGATTAGCTCATTGTCAATGGGCGGTTATAGCCTGCCAAGGAGGAGCCGACTTCTTTGTTCCTTAGTGTCAGCCTCCTAGTGGCAAGAGAATATACCCATGGTCAGTTTTGAAATTCTGCCGCCGGATCTGGCTGCCAGAGAGTGAAAATGAAATGTGAATGCACCCTTACAAGGCTTTTTTTATTTTTTTTATTTTATTTAACTTTAAATTAATTTCACAATGATTTTAACTACCTTAGTATTCACAATATATTTGCCTGTTGCACTGACATGCAATTTAGGCATGCTCTATTGGGCAGATGCCTGTGGCAAACCTGGGGGCATTTGCTGCTATGGAAGAATTGCTGAGACAGAAGAAGTCCCCTCCATCTGTCAATCTTCTGAGATGAGGCTGTTGCTACTGACTGCATCCCCTAAGGGGTTAAATGGTCAGAACTGGAGATGACTTCTGTGTATTACAAATGCAAACCTTTGGGTATTCCATTTCATCCTTTTTTAAAATAAAAACAGCTCATTTAGGATTTAGATAAAAATGTTCAAAAGGTTAGGTGGTCAGTGCGGGTACAACCGCTGGGACCACCACCTATCATAAAAATGGGGGTCTCTTGTCCCTGGTGTGAATGTAACAGCAGCATACATGCTCGCCCATCGCTTAATTCCTTCAATCTGTGACTACTGAAGATAGCAAAGTACATTGCTCAGTTATTTTTGTCAGACACATAGCAAGTGAATGAAGCCAAAACAAAGCATATTTGCTACCTCTCCAATTAACTGGGGAGCACGTGATCCGCATTCTTGTTATTGGTGTGTGACCTAGTGGTCACCATCCTCCCCCACCAATCTAATATTTATCGCCTAGCCTGTGGATGTTGTATTTTTTGCATAACACCTTTAAGAGGGTAATCTTATATTGCTAGGATATGCCGTCAAAATGTAATTAGTGGGGTTCTACACCTGCCAATTTTTAGAATGTTCTTTTGTTGTTTGTTTTTTTTTCTTTTTGCAAGCGACTAGTAGTAATTTAGTGTTAGATGGTATTAACTTGTTGCACTTCGTAATATATTTTGTTTTATTCATTTTCAGCTGGTGTTAAAAACGAGGAATCTTCTGACATGGGAGCATCTTCTGCAGCTGCTACCTCTTCTCCAGACTCAACAACTCACGATATTATAACAGAACAGCCGCGGTCACAGCATACACTGCAGTCGGAGTCTGTAGACCTGAGCAGCTCTGACATGGCCAGCACGGTGACTGAAGGCGATGAGGAGGACATGTTAAGCCGGAGCTCAAGTCAGATCAGCACTGTCCAGTCTGATGCAAACATGGAATTAAATGAGGGAACCACTCAGGCTTCCTCACCAGTGAGCGATAGCTCACAGACCACCACAGAAGGTCCAGATTCTGCTGTGACCCCTTCGGACAGTTCGGAAATTGTAAGTGTGCAGCGGGCAGAGGGGGTATCCCGGTCTTCTACTGAAGGGCCTGACATGTCTCAGAGTTCCTCCATGGAGGGCCCAGAGTTGGATACATCTACCTATTCATCATTCTCCTTTTCACTGTCAGCCAGTAGTTTTGAAAAGGTCAGCATACCTCAACCTGAGAGCATGACCTCCTAGGAGGGTACCCATGCATGGTGCACAGAGAGCCATTTTTGGGAACCACTATGAAGTGCATCTGTTTTTCTTTATCATAGAGGGTGCCTACTTATTTTTACGTTTTTCCCGCCAAAGCACGCTTAATTTAATTTGCAGTTATTTTAGAGCCCTAGAGCCTTGCAAACTTGCTATAGTCACTTTCACACCAGTCTTTAATGATACAGTCAGGATTTCTTGTGAAACATAACTTTATAACATAAATTTAGAAAAAAAAATTAAAACATTATATAAGTTGATATATTGCTTCTCAGCACAATTACAAATATTGTCATTTAGTTAGTATAAATGTTGGTAAACAGCACAAGCCTACTTGCCACTTCAGGGCCACCTGGTTCAAGGGGGTACCTCTGTTAAAATGGCGTGACTGTGACCAAACTGGACTTTCTTTGCCTTACTTCACAAAAAAACACAGTACATGCTCCTCTCTGCATTGCGTTGACATGACATGGTGCTGGTGAAAGGGCAGTGCATAGGCTAGCACTATGTTGGGCGAAGATGTACAGTACTACAGATGGCATTTGCGGGGGGAGAAGGGGTTACTGATGTACTGGTTTTGTTAAGTAAGCAGAAATGTAAGAGACTGCAGTGATGTGGAGCCAAGGCTAATGTGTGTTCTTGCGCTGTATCATCGTTGTTTTGGCAGAAATGTCATATTACTGCATCAACCATGGCTCCACGTCCCTGCTGGGGTGGCAAATTAGGCAAGTTGTTCAGGTGGGGCTACAGGAGAGGATGGGAATGGTCTGGGTGAGCTCAGCAGTACTCTGGCCGCCAAATTAAAGGGGTGGTCTAGTTCAGAAAGTTTCTATACTGTCATCCCTGGGCTGCCGGCTTTTAAAACAATGCTCTGGTAACGACACTCCAGACCTCCGATACCGTCTTCTTCCTGGTGCCAGTGGTCAATGCATCACACTGCTACTCAGCCTATTGCCGGCCGAAGCAGGACAATGCTGCGGTCGGTGAATAGCTGAGCCTCATTTTGACACGCTGACCAAAGAAGATGGTACTGGAAGACTGGAGCGGTGATACCGGGGAACCGAGAGAGCAGCGGCAGGTGAGTCTGGTTTGTTGTTTTATATTCCTGCAGCCCAGGGATGATGGCACAGAAACTTTTTGAACTGGACGACTCCTTTAACGCCCCCAGTACACCAAGGACCTAATAACCATTAAAAAAAAATTGTTATGCAATGGTGTGGCACATTTACATAACAAAAGTTATAGGTTATTGTATTACAACCTCTATTTAATGGAAGCAGTAGTATATGGGCAAAAGTGGTGTCACTTTAATTTTAATATAATGGGACTTTATTATAATGAAACACTTATTCTTGCTGCAAATTGCACAGATTCCACATCAATTCTGTTCTATTTATCATGGAGAAGGAAGGGTGTGGGTCCCTAGAGGAATTCAGTGAGGACATTTTTTTTGCTGAATTCCTTAGTGTGAACAAGCTCTCTGGCTATTGCTTTCACTTTTGGAGCCTTATTAAGTAATTTAATTAAAGCACTGTCCTCATCCTGGTGTTTCATATTGGTTTGTAGGAGGGATTGACCTGACTGCATATGTATACTCTCATCATTGTTCCCCCCCCCAACTAATGTTGCATTTAATGTTCCTCTTTTAATAGAGAAGATATACCACTTAAATGGCTCTTAAATGATATATCCAACACTATGATGTCTTATAATTTTTGGTGATATTTATGGATTTCTGAGTTTTTGAGAGACTGGTATGAAAAGTGCAATTGTGCTATTTGAACCCTATATATTGCAGCATCCCTTTCATTTATTCTCTGCTACAGAACATGGCATTCTGATCATTAATGATATGAATGTTGTTACTTACAGGTGATTGATGGTGCTGAGAACCAGTATTCTGGAATGCAGATAGGGCAGCTTCAGGATGAAGAAGATGAAGGGGCACTTATTGACCAGGGAGAACCAGGAGATCACTTTGGAAATCCATCTCTTGGTAAGTTTACCTTAGTTTGTAGATTAATCTCAGCAACTAATACCAGTTTGGCCAAAGCTGGGTCAGATATAGGAATAGTACATTCGCATCATTTAGGTTTTTTAGATTAAAAGTAATGGCATTGCTACTAGTAAAGGCTCATTCACACTATAGATATTCTGCACAGAATTTCCACAAACAGCAACCTCCCATTAGTTCTGCTGTCTAGTTCACACTTTGGAAGTACTGCAGTGGTACGTCTGATATAGAATTGGAACATGTTCAATATTCTGTTGGAATCTGCCATTAAAGTGTCATCTGTTAATGGGATGTTGCTTACAGTTGCTGCAGATTGCCTTGGATTTCAAAGGGGTACTCCGGGGAAAAATAAATGAAACACAAACCCTGAGGCCAAGTCAGGCCAGAGGGAACAAAATGGGTCAGCAATAGTAATGGGGAGGTCAACAACCTCTGCCCTATCACAATAAAGTGGTAGTTACCGAGCCATAATATCGTAACTGAACTTCGGGAACAAACTGAACGTAACCCTCACATTGGTCATCATCAAAGTAGATAACGCAAGAAACTCTGGACTGCATGAAGGCCATACAGCATGAGGGAGTACACATAACAACAAAAGAAATAAGAAAAGGAAAAAACCCAAAGGAGTTTGGGATAGTGGAGGGGGAGAAAAAAATTAGATGAGGGGGGGGGGGGGAGGGGGCAGGGTGAGAGAAGATAAAAGGGAGGGGGTGTAGGGTAGGGGAGTGGTGATGAACCAAGACTGATGTACAGGAAGGAGAGAGAGAGAGAGAGAGGGAAGGAGAGGGAAGGATGAAGAGAAGAGCCAGAAGGATTAAACACAGGGATCAGGGACAGGATAAAAGAACTGACCTGAGCACCTCCGACCATCCCGATCCGCCAGTCCAAGATCACGCCGCTCCAGAGATGAAGTAGTAAGAGTCCCGGGGGGGTGGCGCATGAACGGGACAGCCCGAGTGAGGTGGAAGTACGGGATATCGTGATAAGGGAAGGGGGTGATGGTGAGGGGGGGGGGGGGAGAGAATCAGTGAGCCTAATGTGCCCTAAGCAAGGGGGTGTCTACAAAAGTCAGCCAGGGTTGCCAGATTGAAATGAATTTGTCGTTTTTGTTATTCGAGTCTGCCATAAGCTCCACCATGCTGCAAACAAAGAGTACCTCCGCATACCATTCTAAGACTGTGGGGTGGGGGGGGGGGGGGGGAGGAGGAGAGAGAAGTCTCCTTCCACCTTCTCGGGATTACCGTCCTCGCCGCCATCAGCAAGAAATGAGCCAACTTCTTTGAGGGCGTCATCCGAGAAAGCGGTTGGATGGACAGGAGTAGTACTTTAGCCTCATTTGGAAAAGTGATGCCAGTTATGTGTGCAATGCGGGCCTTCCTGTACTTATTACCTGCTGAATACTACAGCGGAAATTATTTTCTTTTTGAAACGCAGAACTGTCTGCTGACATCACAAGCACAGTGCTCCCTGCTGACATCTCTGTCCATTTTATGAACTGTCCAGAACAGCATATGTTTGCTATGGGGATTTCCTTTTACCCTGGACAGTTCCTAAAAATGGACAGAGATATCAGCAGAGAGCACTGTGCTCGTGATTCAGCAGACAGTTCTGTGTTTCAAACAGAAAAGAATTTTCACTGTAGTATTCAGCAGCTAATAAGTACTGGAAGGATTACGATATTTTAATAGAAGTAATTTACAAATCTGTTTAACTTTCTGGCACCAGTTGATTAAAAAAAAAAAAAAAGTATTTTACGCTGAAAATCTGCTGGTGACCCGACCCATTTTGTGCCTCCAGCTGTTGCCACCCCCCATTCCCCCACCTCGCCCCTGGCCTGCTCGTTGCGGCAATCCACCGCTATGAGCAGCCACACAGAGGGCCTGCGAGTTGGCGAGTGCACTCTGATATCACAGAGCAGCCGCAATGTACATTGCACTGCGCATGTGCAATGTACTCAGTGATTGTGGCTGCTCCGCGATGTCTGAGTGGACTCGGTGACTCTCGTACCCCCTGTGTGGCTCTTTGTAGCGGCGGATTGCTTCTGCGAGCAGGCCAGGGGTGAGGTGGGGGAATGGGGGGTGGCAACAGCTGGAGGCAAAAAATGGGTTGGGTCACCGGCAGATCTGCAGCGTAAAATACACTGCGGATCCGTTACGTGTGACGCTACCCTAAGCATGGATTCCAGAACAGTGTGGATTTACTGCTGCAGATAAACCCTAAGGGCCCGTCGACGCTTATGAATTTCCACCGGCAAAATCCCCCTGCGGAATTCTTCTAGCAGCAGAGTCCTATTGATTTTTAATGGGATTTTACTGCACAGGTCCGCAGCAGCAATTTAAGATTCAGGAACATGTTAATTACTTTTGTGAGTCCTGAACTTGAATTTTCACTGCAGAATTTTACACCACTTTACAAATTCTTACAGTGTAAATAGTGCAGCCATATGCCAGTGAAAACAATAGGACTCAGCTGCAAGCGGAATTTCACAGCTGTATTTCGCTGGCAGAAATTCAGTAGTGTTGAAGGACCTTAGTGTTTGGTCTCACAGCACAGAGTGCTATATTCACAGCAACATTGCTTACTGCTGTATAAAGTCCTCCATGCAGCTGCTTCTGTGGTTGTAGACAGTAAAATACTTACTAGAAACAGCAGTGTCTGCGTCAGTCCCTCTTTCTTTCTGCAGCTGGTCTCTCTTTCGCTCTTTCTCTCTTACTTCTTCTTAGACTGCTATGGGCAACACATAATCTGGTATCTGATATTCTATGTTCATCACTATGTCTCTGAAAATGGATTTTACTAGCGAACTGAGGGTTAGTGATCAGTGCATGGTGAGGAATGAAAAAGAAAATAGCCTAGGGTTGCTATGTTCATACAGTTCTTTAACCCATGCCGCAGGGCTGTGTTTGCTTCACCACAGGCAGTGTTTGCAGGCTCCTACAGTACCTGGCATGCTTGGCAATCCCCCTTCCACAGGGGGTACAGTGATCAGGCAGCTTGACACAGTCTGTGCCTGTGTTTTCCATGTCGACTGCCCTGGTGTTTTCCCCTCCAGTAGTGAGTCTATTTTGCGCACCCACCCATTTCTTCATTTTTTGTCCGGATACTCTTTACCGGTTCTTGTGTTTTTTTTAAATCCGGGATTCTTTTCTAGGGTCCCTTGGACGTATTTCTTTATTGGCTTCTCCTACTGCTTTGTGACAAAACTGATTACCTCACTTCAAGTGGGCGGGTATATCCTGCCAGGGAGGAGCTGACTTTTTTACCTAGTATCAGTGCCTCATAGTGGCAAGAGCATATACCCATCAGTATAGGTGCCCCCCAATGAAGGCTACGAGAAAGAGATAATACAGTGAGTACAGAAATCTCATTTTTTCTCTGAATCTTTCTTTATCTATAAAGGTCTTAACCAGAGTCACCTGTTAAAAACCATGGGCCACAGTCGTCAGTCCTCTGATAGTAGCGTTGATCGCTTTGTCTCCAGGGAAGAAACAGTGGAGCCAGGAGACCTGGAAAATAAGGTAAAAAGAAAAACAGCAAGGTGCCTTTACGTATGTGTGTCTCTGAATATAGTTACACCATACCCAATGATCATAATTTATTGGATTATCTTATCTTGTTTTAGCCTTCCAGGATAAAGGGGGACATTGGACACTACACTGATGATGATGCAGCACCCCTTGTTCACTGTGTACGTCTATTATCTGCTTCCTTCCTGCTCACTGGACAGAAGGGGGGTAAGAACACTGCTATCATTTCTGAGAAGTAAAGAGACTTTTCACTTTTTTTGAAGCTATTAGTGTGGTTTTATGCACAGTGTGTGTGTGTGTGTGTGTGTGTGTGTGTGTGTGTGTGTGTGTGAGGGAGAGATTTATCAAAATTTGTCCAGAGGGACCAGTTGCCCATAGCAACCAATCAGATCGCTTCTTTCATTTTTCAGAGGCCTTTTAAAAAAATTAAAGCAGCAATCGGGTTGCTCCAGACAACTGCAACACTCATTCTCTACACAGGTTTTAATAAATCTCCCCCACTTCAAAGTTTTCAAAAAATACCTGTCAGTGACTGCAGTTATTTATAGGCATATACAAGGCATTAGTAAGTTGATGTGGGCAACCGTAGCAGAGACGATGGCGTAGGCCAATGTATACAACAAATAAAACACTGCAAGAAAGATATAAAGCACCACACTAATGAGAAATCGCCTAAACATTCTGGAAAAGTTCTTTAAACGTTTTTGTAATTTTGTGTTCTTTAGCAATGGTTCCTGATAAAGTGGTGCGGGTCAGTGTGAAGGCGTTAGCATTGAGCTGTGTTGGGGCAGCTGTTGCCCTGGACCCTGAAGCTTTCTTTAGCAGACTTTACAAGCCGCAGCCAGAGAGTTTAGACCATCCAGGTAAACAATGAAAATACATTTTGTGATAGCTCATTCTTTGAGTGGTTTAAAGTAGAATTATGATACTCTTAACACCGTACATATGTGCGAAAATAGGCACAGGTTTTCAAAACACAGATTATTATTATTTTTTTTTTATTGGAAAAATATTCCCACTACATGAGATTGTGATAAAATGACAAACCAAGCAATTCAATCTTTTTTGTGCCCTTCACTGCGTTTTCAGTCTTCCTACCTGTTTTAGTTTACTTGGCTCTAGTGATGACCTGCACTTACCGTATATACTCGAGTATAAGCCGACCCGAATATAAGCCGAGGCCCCTAATTTCACCCCAAAAACCCAGGAAAAGTTATTGACTCGACTATAAGCCTAGGGTGGGAAATACATCATCCCCCCTGTCATCATCCAGACCCCCGTCATTAACAACCTCATCATCATCACCCTGTCATCATCCCACACCCCCCCCTTCATCATCCCCTTATCATCCCACACCCCCTTCATCATCACAGCCTGTCATCATCCCCTTATCATCCCCTTGTCATTATCCCACCCCCCTTCATCATCCCCTTATTATCCCACACCCCCTTCATCATCCCCTTGTCATCATCCCACCCCCCACCCCCTTCATCATCCCCTTGTCATCATCACACGGGGGGTGATCCCCTTCATCATCACCACATGTCATCAGAATGGGGGGCTGAACTAAAGTGGGGATGGGGGGCTGGATGATGTCGAAGGCCGCAGTGGTCTTCAACCTGCGGACCTCCAGATGTTTCAAAACTACAACTCCCAGCAAGCCCGGACAGCCGATGGCTGCCCGGGCTTGCTGGGAGTTGTAGTTTTGAAACATCTGGAGGTCCGCAGGTTGAAGACCACTGAGGGCAGAGAGTTCACTCTAGTATAAGCAGAGGGGAGTGCTTTCAGCACGAAAAATCGTGCTGAAAAACTCGGCTTATACTCGAGTATATACGGTATATCCAGATCAGCTCTGCAGTCATTGACTTTCCAAGGTTTTGACTGGAACAGTGAGGTGAATATTTGAGACTGTCTTCTCTGAAGCCATGTAGAAAAAAATGGAGGATCAGATTGGTGGCATTGCAAACAGCAAGGATTAAATACAGTTTGGTGTAGCCTAACTTGACCATTTAAGAAGTTCCTTTACCACATATTCTTTTGTAATAGTTTGAAAAGTGTCAAAAAAAGGTACATGGCTTAGAGGAAGGAGTCATGGTGTAAAATGTTCCAGATTGTTTCAAAATTTCCATTCTTGTCTAAAATAAGTTATATCATAGGAGGTGTTAAAAGGTTATCCAGACTTTCTATTTTGTTTCTTAATAAAAATAGAGAAACATACCTACCTAGCCCTGGTTCTCCGCATCTCCCGTTCAAGTCTTTCCAGTCCCCAAATCTGAGCAGGCATCTCCTGCATTGGGTGCAGGACCTGTGTGTTCAGCAATTGACTAGCTGAGAGGGGATACCCCTGCGGCCAGTGATTTGCTGGGCTGGCAAGTACTGCACCCAGCACTCATTTTGAAAGCAGGAAGAAGGAAATACGGGGGACCGGATGGAGGCTAACCGGAGCTGCAGGAAACCTGGGCCAGGTTAGTACTTAAGAACATGTTACAGATACATTGTAGTATGTGTCTGACAGGTCACTTTGTCTTCTTTTTTAGAAACACAGTATGTAACAGACATCCTGGTCTACATTAATCATGGGGATCCCCAGGTTAGAGGAGCCACGTCCATTCTCTGTGGTACCATTGTCTATTCCATACTGACCAAGTCACGATATGATGCAGAACATTGGCTGACTGTTGTCAAAAACCGAAAAGGTAACTTATGAAACTGCTGTGTTTTAGTGTTGCATGGAAATCACTAATATGAACATTAGGTGTGATGGTCTATAGTTCTTGTTATTGTCATTTTTTCCTATTGAAAGGAGTTGTCATAGGGTGTATTGTCGCAACACATGGGCATCACTTGCTTGGAGCCCCCTCTGTAAGTCAGAATAGAAAGGCAGCTAAGAAGAGATGCTATTGATCTGACAGCTTTTGATTGGTTGTCATTTAATACATCTGCAGGAGCAATACATGGCCTGGGGCAGTTTGTCCCAATTATAACAGCTTGGGGTTTCTGACCCTTTTAGTTAGGATGTTTTAATAGGTTTAAATCTAGATCACTACCTTAAAGGAAAACAGTCAATATGCTGCCTACCATGCCCGGATCTGCCCCGACGTTCGCCTGTTATCTTCATTCTTCTGGATATGCAAATGAGCTGCTAACTGGCACAGGCTAGGTTACAAGGCTCCTTCTGGCACTCTGATGTCATTGCCTCTCGTCCGCAGCGCTGCCCGGTTTATGAATATTCATCCCCTCCCTCCGACTGTTCCTCCCCTCCCCGCTCTGTACTGGACTCCACTGAGGGAGGGATGAATATTCATAAGCCAGGCGGAGCGGCGGACGAGAGGCGCTGACGTCAGAGTGCCAGAAGGAGCCTTGTAACCCCGCCGATGCCAGCTAGCAGCTCATTTGCTTATCCAAAAGAATGAAGATAACGGGAGAACTGCGGGGCGGATCCGGCATGGTAGGCAGCATATTGATCAACGTCCCCTGCACTACCAGCCAGTACCTCTGGTTAGTGTGGGGGGAGTTTACTGACAGTTTTCCTTTAAGTACATGTCTCCCACTGGGGTTGTAAGACATTGGAAATGTTTATTCACTGAAATATTAAATATGTATATATTTTTTTATTTGTTTTGTAGGAAATAACTTTTCTCTGGAAGATTGCATTCCCGTATTGCAAAAATCCCTTAAAGATGAATCATCAGTCACGTGCAAGTTGGCCTGTTCAGCAGTGAGGGTGAGTGGAATTTTTTTTTATCTGACAAGAAAGCTGCTCTCTATAAAGTGATTCGGCATGTGCCATAGCATTTGCTGAATGTTGCCTCAAACAGGAGAGCATAAAAATGGCCTATTTACATGACTGCATCCAATAGGGCATGATAAGAGATTTCAAAAATATTTTTCCCTCAGTGTGAAAAATTTGAGGTTTTAACCCATGTGGGGTCTTTTATGAGCCTGACAAGCAGCCAATCAGGTGGCATCGTAATTTGTATGCAGCACACTCCTGTTCAAAGTGCCATTTGAGGTATGTGATGGCATACCTTAATTCACATTCTTAAGAGCCTTTGGGGGGCATTTACTAAGAGTGGTGTAAATTCTTAAGTGTTCCAGAGCACAAAAGTTGCAGTGATAGTTGCGGACTTGCGCCAAATTAATCAAACGATGCACGGACTTTGATAAATTTTGCTAATGCGACTTCTGAAAAAGTTAATGTGCGGACGTGCAACTTTTGTGTGAAAAGTCGCATATACCCTGACTCAAAAGTCGCACAGAAAATCTAGGGCATGGCTGAATTGACCTGTGAAACCTCTATTTCTGGGATTGTACAACAATTTTGCAACATTATGAAAAAAGTGGCACTTAGTAAATCGGTGACCACTGCACAAAGTGCTCTAAATGGGTAAAAATAATGAAAACGATTCTAAAGAAATTGTCGCACAAAAAGTCGCAGGGACCCATTGTGTGGCATTTTGTGCGACAAACATAGAGAAAAAGTAGATTTTTTTTGTGCTTCCCATAAAATCTATTTCTCGGAGGATCCATTGGGGGACACAGAACCGTGGGGTATATGCTCTTGCCACTAGGAGGCGCTGACACTAGGCATAGAAAGAAAAAAGTCTGCCCCTCCTGGCAGGATATGCCCCGCCTACTGACCCTGAGCTAATCAATTTAGTCCCAAAGCAGTAGGAGGCAACCGACAGAGAAGGAAAATCCAGTAGGAGTCCGAGGGAAACCAGACAAAAAAGGAACCGAACCACCCCTCGGACAAAACGAACGCAAACACAAACCATGAGTGGGTGCTGTGTCCCCCAATGGATCCTCGGAGAAAGAGATTTTACTGTAAGCACAAAAAATCTACTTTTCTTGATCAGAACCATTGGGGGACAAAGAACTGTGGGATGTACCAAAGCAGTCCCCGGGGTGGGAAAAAAAGTATCCCACAGAATCAGGCAGAGGACTGAGCCACTGCTGCCTGCAACACCTTGCGGCCAACACCGGCGTCAGCTGACACGAAAGTGTGTACTTTATAGAATTTGGTGTAAGTGTGCAAGGACGACCAGGTGGCCGCCTTGCAGACTTGCAGGGCCGAAGCCCTATTGTGTAGAGCCCAAGAAGCCCCAACAGAATGCCTGGAATGCGCAGTCACCCGAAAGGGCGGGACCTTCCCTTTTCGGCGGTACGATTCCGAAATGGCAGAACGGATCCAGCGCAAAATCGTCGCCTTGGAAGCTGGAAGACCCTTGCGACACGCGGGCGGGGAGATGCTCTGGCCCTGGTCACCACCATTAAAGTAATAAAAGTGCCCCTAGTGTAAATGCCGGCGCTGGAAATGCCGGCACACGAACACGAGAATGACAGATTAAATGAAAGATGCTGGGCGCGCGAGAGCAGCTCCTGGAACTGCGGCTAGCATGCAGAGAAAGTGTCTCAAAAGTAAGCAGTACTGGGGAGGCAGGAGGGGAGTGGGAGGAAACTGCCCCGCAAACCCCAGGGCCCCAGTACTGAAGAGAAAAAGGACCCCCTACCCCCCTAGTGGAAATAAAAAGGAGAGAAGTCCCCCTTTTCCCCCTCACAGGAGACCCTGAGATAAGGGGCACCCTAGAAAAAGGTAAAAGAGGGGGGGGGGGGGGGGAGGAGGATATACTTACGCTATCTCCGCCATACTTACCTAAAGACGTCTTCAGCCAGCATTTTAGACACCTGCATCACATAAGGCTGCAACAGAGGGACGAGCAGGGAGATTAGGGGGACCTGGACCCAAGGTGCAACCCCAGGTGCTGGCCGTTGGCGCGAAGAGGTTATCGGTGCATACATTTAAGTCCTGTGCCCCTTAGCCGCAAATGGGGGAACAGGTAGCGCCATGCTCCTGAACTCCCACCTAAAAACAAGAAAAAAAAAAGAATAAAAGAACCTAACACAGGCCCTAACTAAAGAACAATAAAAGACCAGGTCTGGAGAGAGCTCCAGAACTGTGTCTGCCTCCTAGGACATGGGGTATATCCTGCCAGGAGGGGCTGAATTTTTTCTTTCTATGCATAGTGTCTGCGCCTCCTAGTGGCAAGAGCATATACCCCACGGTTCTGTGTCCCCCAATGGTTCCGACCGAGAAATAGCTGTTTAAAAAGCTTTCTAAATGCTTTGATAAATACTCCCCCCCCCCCCCCCCTTGTTTTTCCTTTGAAACATTTCAATACCTTGTCTTGAGTGGGTATACAAACTGTCACATTGTGAGTCCCAATACTCATTCATGATATCTTTGTTGTCTCTTAGAATCTTAAAGGAGTATTCCAGAGCTTCTATATGAGTGCTCGGAAAAAAAATACTATTTACCCTCCTTGCTTTCTAGCCATACGTACTATCTCCATGTTGGTCCTCTGCCATGCTTCATTACGTGCTGCTATGTCACATATGGATCTTTCTGTACATCCAGTCAGGAGCCTCAGTGGGGTTCCGCCTCAGCCACTTATTGGGAAGAGGGAAGGTCCTTCAGCAGCACGTCGGGAGACCAACACAAATATAGGGAGCACGAGAAAGGAGAATTATACTCTCTTTTTTTATTTAACCTGTCCTGTTCTGAGCAAAATTTATAGAATAAAAATGTATGTTGCTTGACTAACAGGCCACGTTTATACCTGTGTGATACCATGCAGATAAGCTGTATTTAATGTTCAGCATTACCTCAACATTACTATTTTTTTCTTCTTCAGCATTGCATATCCAGTTTATGTTGTAGTACATACAGCCAGCTTGGTTTGCAGCTGATCATAGATCTGCTCACACTTAAGAACAGTTCTTACTGGCTTGTGAGGACAGAGCTCCTGGAAACTCTGGCAGAAATTGATTTCCGGTATGTAAGACCATTCCCATCAAAAATGTTTTTGTACAGATGTAAGCAGCTTCCTTTGAAAAGCAAAGGAAAAAAAATTTCATATTTCCTGATGCATTAAGTGTTGCACCTTACTAATGGATAAACAAATAACCAAAGAAAAAACACTTTTAAGGCAGGGTCACACGGGGCTTATTTGCAGTCTATTTTATGCTGCGTATGCGCCGACACCAATCACAAGAGGGACTTTAGAGGGAGCTCCCAGCTGCGACTGTGTAGCTCTGTGTGTCCTCTTGTAGTGGTGGATTTCCCGCTATAGAAATCCGCCGCTAGAAGCGGACACACAGCTACCCGGCTGCAGCTGGGAGTTTGCTCTGCAGTTCCTCTTGTGACTGCCGTTGGCACATCCACAGTGTGAAATGCGCTGTGGATGTGCCCCATTTGACCCTGCCATTAAAGGGGTACTCCAGTGGAAAACATTTTTCTCTATCTGCTCCATTTGCGGACACAGACCGTGGGTGTATGCTGCTGTCTCTAGGAGGTGTGACACTATGGTAATGAAAAAAAGTCTGCTCCTCTCAGCAGGATATACCCGCCTCCAGGTCCTGAGCTAATCAGTTTAAGCTTAGTGTCTGAAGGAGGTGGACATGGTCTGGAATTCTCCAGACCAGGTCTTCTGATTTTTTGTTTTCTTAGTATAGGGACGTGTTAGTTTTTTATTCCTTTTTCTCTCCTGTTTTCAGGTGGGACTCCAGTTCCCTGTTTCCCGATTGCGAGTAAGGGGGCACAGACATTGCGTATATGCGCTGTTCACCCCCATCGCCAACGGTCAGCGCCTGGGTTGGTACCTCATGGGTCCAGGTCCCCCTATTCCCCTGCTCGCCTCGCGCATAGCAGCCAGGCGTGATGCAGGTGACAAAAGTTGACTGAAGACTTCACTGAAGACTCAATTAGGTAAGTTCTTCTGACTGAGGTAAGTACTTTCCCCTTTTCTCCTTAGGTGCGGACTTGCAACTTCTGGAAACCCCCTGTTTTTGGCCCACCTTTTCAGGTTATGGGGCTGGCTTATACAGGGACTGGACTTTTATTCTGGGGGAGCAGTGGCATCTTAGGGGGCATGTAATCTATGTTTTACTTCACTGTGTGTATGTGGTTACTTGCGGCTATGACCGCAGCTGACAGCCACGGCGCTTCTACGGGCCGGGCGCTCTGAACGCCGGCTTACTTTCACTTTCTCCGGCAGTCTCTGCCGGTGTATAGGCCGCCCGCTCTATTCCCCCGAGCGCATATGCGGCTGACATATGCTCCCCTGGTACCCCCTGATGCCCTTTCGGTTCCGGTGGATTTAGGCGCTCCACCAGCTTGGGTTTCTTCCCTTACCCAGTATATGGCTGACTTGACCCAAATCTCCCGTTCGGTGGCTGAGGCCTCCCGGGCCTCCACTCGTTCACATTCTCCTGGTGAACTGGCGGACGAGGCTTCCAAGCTGGCATCTGATTCAGCGGACCGCTCGGATTCAGTTGAAACGGTGAACTCATTGGTGACAGCCATAAGAGACACCTTTCACTTAGAGGACCCAGGATCTTCGGATATCCCTCCAGGAGTATCCTCTCAGCATGCTAAGCCAGCACCTCAAAGGTTCAGCTCTCACGCTGACTTTGACGCCATTCTGGAATCTGCATGGAAACATCCAGACAAGAGGTTCCCGGGAATCAAGACGATTCAAGAACGTTATCCATTTGACAAGGACCTTGTCACTAAGGTGGTTTCCCCTCACTCAGTGGATCCACCAATCTCCCGGATCTCTAAGGCTACTACACTGCCACTGGCAGATGCCGCTGCTTTCAAGGATTCCACGGACAAGAAGGTAGAATCCTTAGAGAAGTTTGCCTCTGAAGCAGCTGGCTCTTCTCTTCTACCCATCTTCGCCTCGGCATGGGCGTCCAAGGCCCCGTCGGAGTGGTGCCAAAAGCTCAATCAGGGTATCTTAGCGGGGGTCCCCCCCCAGAGGATCTGTCTGCTCTGGCTCTCCAATGCTCTAAAGCTGGGGACTTCCTGTGCGCAGCTTCCATGCAGCCAGCCCTTTGTTCTGCCTTTGCTGTGGGTCACCTAGCGGCTCTCCTCCGCTCTATGTGGCTTAAAGCTTGGAATGCGGATGCCGCTTCCAAAAGGTCTCTCACTGAGCTTCCTTTTACGGGTGGCCGTCTTTTTGGCAAGCGCCTTGATGAGATTATCTCTGAGGTGACGGGAGGTAAGAGTTCCTTGTTGCCTCAAAATAAGGCTCGCCCTACTTCCCAAAGGATCCAGCAAAGGGTCCGGGAAGGCACCTTCGCGGGACAAGAAGGCTCCCTCGTTTCGGGCGTGCCCGTCTTGTAAGTCGGACACCAAACATTCCGTCCGGTTTGCAGCACAATCAGGCAACCGCAAACCCACTTTAGCATGAAGTGAAGCCCCCACCCACAGTTTTTTCTCGGGTGGGAGGTAGTCTCTTACTTTTTCGAGACATCTGGACCACACACATTCAGGACTCCTGGGTCAGGGACGTGTTGTCCAACGGTTACCGAATCGAATTCGCCTCCCTCCTGTGGGATCACTTTTTTTTCGATCCCGGGCCCCCTGGTCTCATTCTCTGGCGAAGCAATTTCGAGAGGCTCTCCAGTCTCTGCTTCTCCATGGGGTTATCGTTCCCGTTCCTCCAGGGGAACGTTTTCGGGGTTTCTATTCCAATCTTTTTGTGGTCCCCAAGAAGGACGGTTCTGTACGACCAAGCCTAGACCTCAAGCGTCTCAAACGTCATCTTCTCATCCGCAACTTCCGAATGGAATCTCTCCGTTCGGTAGTGGCATCCCTAGAACAAGGGGAGGTTCTTTCTTCGGTGGACATCAAGGATGCCTACCTCCATGTGCCAATATTTCCAGGGCATCATCGGTATCTCCGCTTTGTGGTTCCGGAGGGGCATTTTCAATTCGTAGCCCTCCCCTTTGGCCTGGCCACGGCTCCTCGGGTCTTTACCAAGATCCTTGTGCCAATGATGGCCCTGTTGCGGTCGAGGGGAGTCTCGGTGATACCCTACCTGGACGACTTTCTCATCAAGGCTCCCACCAGAGCCCAGACTCTGGAGAATGGATGTCACTCTTAACACTCTGGATCGCTTTGGGTGGATGGTCAATCGGGACAAGTCAGTCCTCTCTCCCACCCAGTCTCTGATCTTCTTGGGACTTCACTTCAACACGGCCTCTGCCCGAATTTGCCTTCCGCCGGACAAACATCTGACTCTTCTGTCAGGAGTCCGCTCCCTTCGGGCTCAGGTCCCAGTTTCCATCCGCACTTGTATGGAAGTCCTGGGTCAGATGGTGGCGGCCATGGAGGCCGTACCCTTTGCCCAGTTTCATTACCGCCCTCTTCAGCTGGCGATTCTCTCTCGATGGGACGGATCTCCTCTGTCCCTCGATCGCAGGATTGTTCTCCCTCGCAGGATCTGTCAGTCTCTGCTCTGGTGGCTCCGCTCCCCCCTTCTTCTTCAGGATCGCCAAGGTGGCAACCATGGCCGAGGTGAAAAAGATTCTCATCTGGGCGGAAAGCAAGGTTCCGGCCATTTCGGCGATTCACATTCCGGGGGTCTGCGACCTCTGGGGCATTCGAGATGTGGACCTCTTCGCGTCTCGGAACAATCTGATGATCCTTCCTTTAGTGTCCAAGTCCCGGGACCCTCAGGCTCTAGCCGTGGATGCCCTAGTGATTCCTTGGGCGTGGTTTGCCCTACCCTACCTGTTCCCTCCCCTTCCGCTCCTTCCCAGAGTTCTGAGGAAGCTCAAAGCAGAGGACGTTTCCGCCATTCTGGTAGCTCCAGATTGGCCCCGAAGGTCGTGGTACGCCGACGTAGTCAGGCTCCTGGACGACGATCCGCTGTTCCTTCGCTTCGTCCGGACCTGCTCTCACACGGTCCTCTTTGCCACCCCAATTTACAGTCGCTGCATTTGACGGCGTGGCGGTTCAAACCGCGATATTGAGGGCCCGCGGGTTCTTTGCAAGGCGGCTACCAGGTCGTCTTTGCACACTTTCTCGAGGTTCTACCGGGTTCATACCTTCTCATCGGCTGATGCTAGTCTGGGCCGTAAAGTGTTGCAGGCGGCAGTGGATCGGCCGTCTGCCTGACTGCTTATCTGCCCACCCAAGCGACGGCTTTGGTACGTCCCACGGTCTGTGTCCCCCAATGGAGCCGATAGAGAAAAGGAGATTTTTTATTTACTTACTGTAAAATCTCTTTCTCGGAGGATCCATTGGGGGACACAGCTCCCACCCTTTTTTGGGATTTTGTACGGTTCTCTGTCCGAGGGTGTGTTCAGTTGTATTTTTTCTTCTGGTTCTTCCTGGAGGCGGGTATATTTTGCTGGGAGGAGCCGACTTTTTTTTTTTACTACCTAGTGTCACACCTCCTAGAGACAGCAGCATACACCCACGGTCTGTGTCCCCCAATGGATCCTGCGAGAGAGATTTTACGGTAAGTAAATAAATAATCTCCTTTTTCTCTATCAGCTCCATTGGGGGACACAGACCATGGGTATATGCTACTGTCTCTAGGAGGCTTGACACTATGGCAACAAGAAAAGTCTGCTCCTCCCAGCAGGGTATACCCACCCACAGGCACCTGAGGTAATCCGTTTAACTTAGTGTCTAAGGAGGTAGACACTGGTCTGGGGTTCTCCCCAGACCAGGTCTGATATTTTTTATTTTCCTAGGTTAGGGAAGTGTTAGGTTTTTATTCCTTTTTCTTTCCTGTTTTCAGGTGGGGACTCAGGAACATAGCGTTCACTGTTTCCCCATTTGCGATTGAGGGGGCACAGGCATCGTGGATGTACTGTCAACCCCCTCTCGCCAACGGTCAGCGCCTGGGGTTGTACCTCATGGATCCGGGTCCCCCTACCTCCCTGCTCGCCTCGCTCGTACATGGCAGCCCGGCATGATGCAGATGACAAAAGCTTTCTGAAGACTTCATAGGAAGACATCATGAGGTAAGTTCTTCTGACTAAGGTGAGTATCTTACTTTCATTTTGGCAGCGCGGCTGCCGACGTTCTTTCATTTCAGCAGCGCGGCTGCCGACAGAGTCTCGCCCGCGCCCTCCCTTCCCCCGCAGGTGCATATGCTTTCGCATATGCGCTCGGGGCTGGGAGCGGGCGCCATTAGGGACCGGGCTGTATTTTACTTCGGCTGCATAAGGGCGCGAACTAATCCCCAATCAGCACTGTGCGCGCGCATAGGGGGTTATTACAGGGCCAAATACAGAGCCCTTGAGCAAAGCACAGCCCCCTCTGGCCATTGGTTCAGAGGTTTTCTCATCTCCTCCGCAGTTCTCATGGGCTTTGCAACATGCTGCCTTTCGGACACAGCTTGGGTGTGACTGTTCAGTTTTTGCTATAGTCCGTGCCCAGTACTGTTCCTCCCTCCACACAGATAACTTGCTCCTTAGTTATCGATTACACTTGGAAGGCTGTAATTCAAAAATGTCTGGTTCTGCTGAACCCACTTGTTCTGCCTGCACCACTGCTCCCCCAGAACCCCCCTGCTATTTCTTCCCCGGTTGCTCTTTAGACCCGGTGGGTTCGGCCGCCCCTTCAACCTGGGGTTCCTCCCTCTCCCAGTCTATATCTGACTTGGCTCAGGTCTCCCATTCTGGGGTGACTGCCTTGGAGAGGCCCTCCTACACCGGCCCTCCGGAGAGACCCGCTCTCCCCTTATACTGATGCTCTCACAGCATCATAGGGGTGTTTCATCTGACTCATTCCCCGAGTCTTCTGACGGGCGCTCCCCTCTCGACGTGGCCTCTGCCCGCTTTCAACTCCGCCGACCAATCGGCTGACTCTCTTATCAAGAGTCCGATGACTTTGGCACCCTGCTCCAGTTTCCATTCGCTTTTGCATGGATGTCCTGGGTCGGTTAGTGGAGGCCGTGCCATTTGCCCCTCTTCACTGGTGATTCTCTTCCTATGGGACAGGTCTCCATTGTCTCTCGACCGCAAGATCGTTCTCTCTCGACAGTCTTGTCGGTCCCTTCTATGGTGGCTTCGTTTCCCCCCTGTTTTTTTTTCGGGGGCACTCCTTCCTGCCCCTCCCTGCCAGTCTGTCGGGCTGGGGAGGTGTTTTCAGGGACCGGCCGGTCTGGGGCCTTGGTCCCCCGAGAAGCCCTTTTCCCCTTTAACATGTTGGGCCTAGGGCAATCCTTTCTTTGCTTGCTTCTTGGGAAATTCCCTTCTGGGCAGAACTCAGGTTTCCGGCCATTTCAGCTATCTTCGTTCCGCGCGTCTCTGGGATGTGGTCTTCTCAGCCGGTCCTCAGTCGTCCAAGGCGAGTGGTCCCCACATCTGGAGATGTTTGCAGTGATCTGCAACCCCTGGGGCGCTCCAGATGTGGACCTCTGCACGTCCCTCCACAACCGAAGCGTTCCCCTCTCTTAGTCAGGCTTTGCCCTACCTTATCTGTTTATTGGTCGGGCTTTGCCCTGCCTTATGTTTCCTTCCCTTCCTCTCTTTTCAGGGCCGTGAGGAAACTCTCAGCAGAGGGCGTTTCTCGTGGCCCAGCCTTGCCCGGTGGGCGTGGTACGTCGCCATGGTCAGGCTCCTGAACGACTTAACGCTGCACCTTCTCTATTGTCTAGACCTCTTATCTCAGGTCTTCTGTGCCACCCCTATTTACCATCTCTGCTTTGGACGGCATGGCGGTTGAGACAGCGGTTCTGAGGACCTTTGAGGTTTCTCTTCCCGAGTGGTTCGCACCATACTGAGGGCACACAAGCCTTCCTCTGCAAGATTTACCACCATACCTGGCGGTCTTATTTTCGTTGGTGTGAAACTCAGCCTTTTTTCTCCAGTCGTGGTCTTCCTTCCCCAACCCCTTTCCCTTTCCAGTCGGGGCTGGGGCTGGCCCAAGGGTTGGCTTTCAGCTCCCTTAAGGGTCAAAGGTTCGGCCCTTTCCATTCTTTTTCAACGTCCTCTGGCGTTCAATTGTCATGTCCGAACCTGGTTCAGGGAGTGGTACAAGCTGCCCCTCCCTATCTGTCCCCTTCTTTCCCTTGGGACTTGCACTTGGTCTTAGGTGCCCTGCGAGGCGCCCCTTTTGAACCTCTCAGGGACATTTCTCTTTGCCTCCTTCCCCGGAAGGTGGTGTTCCTTATTGCTCTTACCTCTGTTAGGAGGGGTCAGAGCTGGCATCTCTCTCCTGCCGTTCTCCCTCCCTGGTTGTATACCAGGACAAGTTGTTTTCCGTCCAGGTCCGTCCTTCTTACCTGAGATGGTTTTGATTTTTCATCTCAATGAGGACATCGTCCTACCATCCTTTTGTCCAGCCCCTTCTCATCCCTGGGAGCGTTTGCTCCACCACTTTGATTGTGGTGAGGGCTGTTCGGACTTGTCTCTCAGTCACTCTTTCCTTCCGGCAGTGTGACTCCCTTTTTTGTTTTTCCGGAAGGTTGTCGTACAGGACAACCTGCTTCTACGGCCACCATTTTTCGGTGGATCCGGTCTGCTATTTCGGAAGCTTACCGCTGCAAGGGGGAGATCCCACCCTTCAGGGTTTTGGCTCATTCCACCCATTTTTCAGGGCATCCTGGGCACTCCGCTACGTGGCTTCGGCCTCGCAGTTCTGTAAAGCGTTCACGTGGTCGTCTTTGCACACTTTTGCACATTTTTATGCTTACCGTAAAATCTCTTTCTCGAAGGATCTCTTTCTCCAAAGATTCCTATTTCAGTTATCTGTCCGAGGGTGTGTTCAGTTACCTTTTTCTTCTGGTTGCTCGGACAGTTTGTGGTTTTTCTCTTGAGCTGTCGGTCTCTTCCTATTGCTCTGGGACTAAAACTGATTACCTCAGGTGCCTTTGGGCGGGTATACCCTGCTGGGAGGAGCAGACTTTTCTTGTTGCCATAGTGTCAAGCCTCCTAGAGACAGCAGCATAAACCCATGGTCTGTGTCCCCCAATGGATCCTTCGAGAAAGAGATTTTACGGTAAGCATAAAAATCTCCTTTTTTAAATGAACTGGTGCCAGAAAGTTGAACAGATTTGTAAATTATTTCTATTAAAAAATATTTACCCTTGCAGTACTTTTTAGCAGCTGTATGCTACAGAGGAGATTCTTTTCTTTTTGAATTTCTTTTTTGTCTTGTTCACAATGGTGATTTTCTCCTGCTCTGGCCAGTTCCTGATACATGCATCAGGGGTCAGCAGAAAGCAATGTGGACAATACAAAAAAGAAATTCAAAAGGAAAAGAATTTCCTCTGTAGCATACAGCTTCTAAAAAGTACTGGAAGAGTAAAGATTTTTTAATAGAAGTCACTTACAAATCTGTTTAACTTTCTGGCACCAGTTGATTTAAAAAAAATGTTTTCCCAACGGGGTACCCCTTTAAGGCTAAGTTTCCACTTGGTTTTTTTCCTAGCAGTTTTTGGATATCTGTCACTGCAGTTTTTGAGCCAAAGTCAGAAGTGGATCCATTAGGGAGGAGAAGTTTTAAGTCCTTCCTTTATATGTCCTGTTCCTTTTGAATACATTTCTGGCTTTTGCTCAAAAACTGCAGTGGCAGATATCCAAAAACTGCCAGAACAAAAAACCAAGTGGAAACTTAGCCTAAGGAGTTTTCTATGCAAGATTTATTGATGACCTTGTCACAGGATCGGTCATCAATTTTCACTTCAATGGGAGCTGAACTGCAGTAGCCCAACTCGGCCATTACACAGTGTATGGAGCTGTCTGCTTCCAGCAAAGTTTTTTGTATAACAGTTTAACAGTGGAGTGCTGACACACAGCCGATATTGATGACTTGTCCTCAAGACAGGTCATGAAATTCCATAGTGTGAATGGGTCCTTAGGGTACGTCTACGAATTTTCTGCAGAAAATTGATTATGTACGTGTGAACATACTCTAAAGTGAAACCTAGATATGGAATATTTATCTGCTTAGATTGTTGGCAGATCGTTCTTTAGCATTTTATGTGCCTGACCAACCTGCAGACTTGAGAATCTTTTTTTTTTTTTTCTTAAATATTCTTTTTTATATTTTTCGCATATAAAAAAAAACATTAAAAACACATTGAGATAAGAGAATTCCATCTTCATATCCCTTCACGTAATTACAGATGTTTTTACAATATTACCACACTTTTGTTCTATCCAGCTCCTCATCCAAGGGGAGCAGGATAGACTTACTGCAATTTATTTCTAGCCCTGAAACAAAAGATTTTTTTTCGAACATCTCCATGATCTGAGGGATTTTTTCCTTAGGCCGAGTGTCATCTGCATATAATTGAATCTTATTACTTCCGCCCCCTAATTCCGTATCCCTCTCGTGGATCCATACAGCTAGCTCTATATGTAAAGCAAATAATAATGGCAAGAGTGGGCATCCCAACCTTGTCTAGCAAAGAAAGAGGAAAGTCGATCCAGCAATTCCACTAAAACATCGATTTATTGGTTATTCAGCAGCATAAAATATCCCACATGGATAGAATTCACCACACACCACCTGGCCAGTGATTCACAGCAAAATGGACGCGTTTCGAGTGCATGCGCGCTCTTGATCACCATAACACCTGTGCTCAACCTCCTCCCTTTATACGGAGTAAAAGGGGAGGAGGATCCCATTTAAGATAAGACATGTCAACAAATGTATGAAATTATTTCTTCACGAAGACAGGTACAAAAGTTAAAACAAAGAAAAAACAAGACATAAACCACAAAAATAAAAGAAAATTGCAATGCATGCTTGTGACATTGGAGTAGATATTGGTATTATGCTCATGTATCAGTGGCTGAGGCATGTAGAGAAAGGCAGAATGTATGGTGTGCACAGATGGTATTGCACTTGCGTGTGACTAAAAAATGACACCCTTAAAAATTGTCAACTATAAACTATAGCAAACGCACATATGGAAGTCAATGTGAACATGGTTCAATAATGGTACATGAATTCCTTTCTCTTGTTCAAATCCATGTGGTGCTCTCGTCTGAAGCGCAAACTGCCAATACGCTTCGCGGCTCAGAAGCCTGCGCTGCAGATCCCCACCACGCGTTTTTTTAAATAGTTTTTCAATGGCATACATTCTGAAACTACTAATGCTGGCATTGTGTGTTTCCCTAAAGTGCATGGAAGCTCCAGATTTATTTTGGTTAATATTCACACTTGTCACATCACTGAGTTGTTCCCGAATTCTGGTCTTTAATTTACGGGTTGTACATCGTATATATTTCAAATTGCAGGCAACACACTCAATAATGTAAACCATGTTGGGGGAATTACAATTTAAATGTTGTTTAATTTTATGTGTGCTGCTGCCTGCTGAGTTTTTGAATTCTTTACATATTTGTGCCACTCCACAGGCTTTGCACCGTGTTGCTCCACATCTGTAGAAACCAACACAGTCCAACCACCTGTTCACACTTGGCGTTTCTGTTGTTATTAAACTGGGGGAGAATTTATCCCTAAGTGTGGCAGCTATTTTTGGTACCACCGACAGTCCAGACGCCAGAATTTTGGATATTTTTTCATCATCCTTTAATAGGTGTAGGTGTTTATATATTATATTTTTTATGTTTTTTTTCCCACTGCGCATCGGATTTAGTGCTGCTTGAAATACGCTACGTATACGTTGTGTATGACCCTACTCTAAATGAGATTGTGAGCCCCAGAAGGGATAATACATATGCTTATGGTGACAAATCTCTGTAAAATATGCTGTTGCAGCATAAGCAACATCATACATCCAGTTTTCTTTTTGCAGGTTAGTCAGTTTCTTGGAAGGCCGAGCTGAAGGACTACATAGAGGTGTCCATTTTTATACTGGGGTAATTATGTCTGATTTTGTATTTGGTGAATATATGGGGTATTTATATGAATGTGTCACAGACAGTTGCTATAAATCATTAATGTCACTCGAAACCTAATATTTGATGACTGTTGAGGCTTTTTTTTTGTTAGTGCATTTTTTAAAATCTTTGTTTTTGTATTTTGAATAAATAACAAAGACTTCTCTGCACAGAGGGCGGAAAAGGCAATATCAACAGAATGGAAAGCAAAACTCATATAACAAGAACATGTATCAAGCATAGGCTGCAGCGCCCACAAGAGCATGTGGGACTGGTATACTACACAGGTTCTAAAAAGGCCTGATGGCCAACTCAAAGAAAGGGAGCAGGGAAACGAAGTAAGAAAAGAGGGAAAGGAAAGGATGTAGCACTCCCACTAAAAATATGAAAATGGGAATCATGCTGTCCACAATCTCGCAAACAGTGGGCAGAGGCTCAAGGTAACATCTTGTGCATATGAGTAGGGACCCATACCATCTGGAGAGTGTTTTTTTTTTAAATTCGTTTTATTGAAAAGTAAATAACTGTAGACCACAGGCCCATTAAAGTGAACATGAAGCATATCCACAGTACATAGAAAAGGGTCATGAGACCATACATCAATTTACAGAATGTAAGCGACAGGATACTCCAGGTTACATCACATGGTAAACGTCAAAGTCATAAAACACTACCCAACTGAGGTAGGGAAACTGTGAACAAAATAGAACAAGAAGGCGAACATTCGCCAAAATTAGCAATCGTATACCATCCCGCGAGGAGCACCAATACTATCACTAGTTAGTGGTACCATCAAATAACCCATGATAAATAATCCCGAAAGGCACCCACGCATCCAAAGAGGTAGAAAGAGAATCGACAAACGTACACAGAAAGAGAAACGAAGGTTAGTAGAGACCACAGATAGCAAGCATAATATCAATGTATCTTACACTGTCCCAGAGGGGGTCACAGAATACGAGCATTGAGTCAAGGGAGAGGAACACCAACCACCCCACACAGAATAAAATTTACCCGGGCACTTCCTATTTTTGTACACTATGTGTGAGAAAGGCAATGTAGCATTCACCAAAGCCTTCCATTGAGTCAGGGTAGGAGAGCCGAGGTCCATCCACTTAAGAGCAATAGCCTTCCTGGCCAAGAACAGAGTTTCCCGCAAAAACGTACGTACGTGATGTGTCCATATCTCTTCATCTAAGATACCAAAAAGGCAGATCAAAGGATCAAGAGATAGGGAAGGTTGAGCCAGAGTAGCTAAAAAAGTGAGCACTGCACGCCAGAAAGCTGCGATATATGGGCAAGCCCAAATCAAATGCCAAAAGTCTGCCCTGGCAGCGCTACAACGATGACAGGCATCGGAGTCTGAACGACCCATTCTATTGAGCCTTAAAGGAGTAATATAACTATAGTGTATAATGTTCAATTGGATCAATTTATTATTCGCCGCCGGGGACACTAACATGTGGGAGGAAAAAATGTCCTCCCATACATCCTTAGTCAAATTAGGGATATGGGATTCCCAATGCCGGACCGCCGACACTGGATTGCGGGAGTTCTTGGCCTGAATAAGGTGCGTGTACAGGATGGACACCAGCCCCCTGGGACCCTGTGACTTCAAAACCCCGATGAGGGGAAACGCTGATATCAATGGGCTCCCAATGGGGAACTGGGCATTCAGGGCGTGTCGGAGCTGGAGGTATTTAAAAAAACTGTTTCTGGGAAGAGCATGACTGGATTGCAACTGATCAAATGAACAGAGCACATTGTCACGATATACATGCCCCAAGGTGAGCACCCCCGCGTTCTGCCAGAAGACTGGGTCCAGAGCATCGCTCACTTGAGGAAGTTGAGGATTATGCCATAGAGGGGTATCCTCAGCGATGTCAGTATATCCATATATCCCCTTGACAGCCCGCCACACCTTTATAGCCAGCTTATGAAGTTGGAGATAAGCTCTACCACCCAGAACAGGACTATCTAGCAGCATCCTAAGGGACATTGTCGGGACAGACCTAGCTAGGGACTGTTCGGAGTCCGGCACCACATCCCCAGAGATCCAGTGCCTGATATACCGAAGTTGACCGGCCAAATAATATAAATAAAAATCAGGGAGTGACATTCCCGCCGCCAACTTGGGGCGTTGTAACGTGGTTAGCCGAATTTTAGGTCTATTGGGGCCCCAAATAAATGGTGAAAGAAGGGAGTGAAGAGAATCAAAGAAGTGTCTAGGTACAGGCACTGAGGCATGCTCCAGCGCATAAAGGCACTTAGGTAAGACAATGAGTTTAATAAGATTGATACGGCCAGCGACCGACAATGGGAGCGTGGTCCACACCCGGAACTTCGCTTTAACATAAGGAAGTAGAGTGAGTATATTGGCGGACAGGTCAAGCAAAGGATCTCTGTGAATGTGCACCCCCAAATACTTAAATGAGGAAACCACCGGGAGGCCATTCATTACCGGGGGCCAATCCCTAGACAGAAGTGGCATCACTGCAGACTTAGTCCAGTTGATGAGTAGACCAGAGAAATACCCAAATCGGTCCATGAGTGTCATGACATAAGGTAGCATCACTGTAGGGTCAGAGAGGAATAACACCATATCATCGGCATATAGGCCTATGCGCTCCTCCCGGCCCCCCGTAGACATACCTCGGAAGCCAGGATCCTGCCGAATGCGGAGGGCGAGGGGCTCCACTGCCACCGCAAACAGAAGCGGGGACAAGGGACACCCCTGACGTGTGCCCCGGCCGAGAGCAAATGGGGAGGAACACACACCATTCACCAGGATCTGGGCCTGCGGGCATCTGTACAGGAGGGACACCCATTTTCTAAAATTAGGACCAAAACCAAATTTAACAAGGGTAGCCTGCAAATAACCCCATTCCACGGAATCAAAGGCCTTGGCGGCGTCCAGCGACGCCAAAGCCCAATCTCCCCCCAGAGCGTTACCCACCTGGACAGCCGCCTGTACCCTACGGATGTTATCGGATGTGGATTTGCCAGGCATAAAGCCGGATTGATCTGGGTGAATTATGGTTAGGATTACCTTGTTCAATCGGTTAGCTAAAACTTTCGTAAGCGCCTTATAATCCAGATTCAGCAGCGAAATGGGTCTGTAAGAACCGCACTCCACAGGATTTTTATCAGGTTTTAGGAGAACAACTATGGTTGCCTCATACATGGAGGCTGGTAGAATACCATCCTCAAATGCCCGTTCAAACATTGCAAGCAGGGAAGGAAGGAGCATGTCGGAATACCGCAAGTAAATCTCCAGTGGAAGGCCATCAGGGCCCGGAGATTTACCCTTAGTCATGTCCACCATGGCATCCTGAATCTCCAGTAAGGAGATGGGGGCCTCCAACATCATCCGATCACTATCCGATAGTACCGGAAAGTCAATACCGTCCAGGTAGGTGTCCAACTCCTCAGCACCATATTGCACCTGTGAAGAATAAAGATTAGAGTAGTATGTGGCAAAGCAACGCGCAATGTCCGCAACCCCCGACAGCTCGGACCCATCCGAGGCCACTATCTTAAGAATCGCAGGGGCAGAAGAGTTCTGCCTGACTATGTGTGCTAACAGCTTACTAGATTGATTGCCATGTTCAAAGTAGAATTGTTTTGTGAAAAACAGCTTTCTATTGGCCTTCTCTGAGAGGTGCAGCATATATTGCCGCCCCGCACACAGCCATTCAACCTTATTAGCCTCGGATGAGTCCGCAACGTATCGGGCCTCCAACTCCGCACATCGTCCAGCCAGCTCCTCCTCCCGCCTAGACGCTGACTTTTTGAGAAAGGAGATAGTGGAGCGCAAACACCCCCTCAAATACGCTTTCAGTGTCTCCCATACCAGGGTGGGGGAACTCCCAGGGGAATTAGCCTCAAGAAAGACTCGAAGCTGGTCTGGAATACGGTCGCAGGGGCCTATCTGTTCCAGCCAGAAAGGGTGGATTTTCCACCTCCGTGGTGAACCAGGATCTATCATGGAGACATCAAGCATTAGGGGGGAATGGTCTGATATAGCCCGCGGTTCATAGGAAACCGCTGAAACTTGGGGAAGAAGGAGCGAGTTGCCACATGCAAGGTCAATCCTGGACAGCGCATTTCTGCCCAGAGTGTGACAAGAGTATTGCCTAGCCTGAGGGTACCTGGCCCTAAAAATGTCCACCCATCCAACCTCCTCCAAAAACAGCGATAAAGGGCCACCCCCGACTCCCGCCGGGATCCCCCTGGGGCTATGACGATCAAGGGACGGATTCGGTACCATGTTGAAGTCCCCCATACAGAGGACACGGGCAGAGGAATAACTAGCTGCGAATGTAACCGCCTTATGGAGTATATCCATAGAGGCGGGGGGAGGGTTGTATATGAATAAAAAGACAAAAGGCACATTATTCAAGAATGCGTAAACGAAGATAAAACGACCCTGTGAATCCTTACGTACTGTAACCGGGTCCCACCTCACTCTCCGACTAACCAGTAGGGAAACCCCCCTTGAGAAGGACGTGTGATAGGAGTGCAAGGACCATTGGACCCAGGGTTTAGAAAGCTGCCCAGCTCTATCTGGAGTAAGATGTGTCTCCTGCAGTGCCACAATATGAGGCTGATACTTCCTAATATGGGAGAATATCATAGTGCGCTTGCGCGAGGTGCGTGCTCCTCTAACATTCCATGACATTATCTTAATATCAGCCATAAGAAGAGACAACACATAAAACAGCAGGGGGAGAGGTAAAGACAGAGAAGACATACATGCCCCAGCCGGGGTGAGAAATACTGACAGGGATGCGCGGGACCATATATAGGCCGTGGTACTGAAGTGGTTAGACCCAAAACCCTACTAATAGGTGACCTCGCGGGTAGGTATCTTGGAGGCAAAATGAAACCCAAAACTAAGTAGGGGAACAGTAAATAAATCAAACAGTAAACATTTATACCAGTGTTGCATAAGCATCAGTGGAGCAACAGCTCCATCTAGTGGGGAGAACCTGCTCTTACATACTAACAGTGGAGAACCCTGAGTATGTACATCAATCAGTAGGAGAGTATTAGTCCAACTGGGACCCGAGAAAAGAAGTGGAGGAGAATACAGGAAGAAAGAGAAGAGAAGAAAATAAAACGAGGGAGGGGGGAAGGGGAAAAGGAGGGAGAGAAGAGGAAGGAGAGAGGAAGGAGAGAGGAAGGAGAGAGAGGGTGGACGGGAGGGGGAAGAACAGGGGGTGGAGGGAGGGTCCCACGAAGGAGAGAAGGATAGGGGAAGCAGGAGAGAGAGAGAGGAAATAGAACATGAGAAACTCATATGATCAACAGTAAATCCCATCCCCTCCCCAGGAGATTGTCCCCCCGCCACCCCGACCCCCCCACAAATGGAAAAAATAATAATAAAAAAAAAAAATAGGGGAAGAAAAAGGAAAAAAAAAAAAAATAAATAATGACCCCAGCAAACAGGAGTCACACAGCAAGGGACAGTCCAGGTAGTCGAGGAACAAAAGGCCTAAGGCACAAAAATGGGGGGGGGGGGTTTTCGTTGGTCAGGAAGGGAGAATGGGAAGGGGGGGGGGAAAATGGCACATCTGGAAGGGGGGAAGGAGACCATATAAAGATCGCGTACTAGTAGTCCAGTGGCCGACGTCCTCCAAGTCCGTGACTCAAAAATAAAAAATAAAAAAAAAAGGGGGGGGGGGGGGGGGGGAAATGTAAAAAAATGGACCGACCCAGGAAAAAGGGACAGGGTGACGTGGAAGGTAGACTGAAGAGGGACAGAGTAAATCCTTTCAGAGGGTCAGGGTAGGGCCCTCATGCAGTCCCGGAGGGACAGTCCTGAGTCAGGGCACACAGCAGTCCAAAGTAAGCAACAGGAAGGGGGCGAGGGAAGGGAGAGGTAAGGCCTGGGATCATCAGGGGGGCATTAGGTGCATGGGAAGAGTGGAGGATCTGGGGAGACTAGGCTCCCGGGGAGGGGGGAAGAGGAAGCACAGTACCTTGAGCTCCGCAGAGGGGTCCAGGAGACCGGGGCCATACAGGGGGGTAGAGGTAAGGAGAGGGAGGGTAAAGGTCATGGCAGGAGGTCCTGTACCGGCATCTCCATCTCTCCACGTAATCCGGGGTCACCTACAGGATCCGGTTCAACGTTGGCGCCGTAGCCAGTCATCCGCATCCTGCGGGGAAGTAAAGAAAATCGCCCGGTCACCATCCACGATCCTCAACCGGGCAGGGTATGCCATGGAATATGGTACCCCTCTCTCTCTCAGCCGCGCCTTGATAGAAGTAAACGAGGCCCTCTTGCGTTGAAGATCAGAGGAGAAGTCCGGGAAAATGGACACCTTTGCGTTCTGCACTATGATCTCCGGCAGCCGCCGGGCAGAGCGGAGGATCAAGTCCTGATCATTGCAGTTGAGAAACCTCGCCAATAGAGGACGAGGAGGTGCACCAGGGATCGGAGGCTTAGATGGTACTCGGTGTGCTCTCTCCACGGCGTAAGCAGCTGAGAATGGGGCATCCGGAAAAAGCTCTTTGATCCAGGACTCCACATAGGCCCCCGGGTTCTGACCCTCCGCCCGCTCAGGAAGACCGATCACTCTAATGTTATTCCGGCGCAGCCGGTTCTCGAGGTCGTCATTCTTCTGACGGGCCAAATCCAGCTGTTCCCGGACCTCGCGGAGTGAAGAGGGTAGAGGCTGTACCGTGTCTTCCAGGGTGGAGATGCGCGTCTCAGTCTCCGTCACCCGCTCCCTCAGGGTCTGAAAGTCCTGCCGTAGGAGGCCCACGTCCACCCTGACCTCTTCAAGCTTTCCGGTGAGAGAAGTGCGGCATGTCTGGATCGCCATCAGGAGGGTATCGCTCACCTCTCGAAGGGTAAGGTCAGTAGAATCTGCTCCCTCTTCACGATGTGGAGCCTCTCCGTCCTCCTCAGCCGCTGGTGGAACACGCGCCCCGGCCTGAGCGGCGCCATCTTGCCTGACAGCGCGGGCATAGTCCCGGAGCTTTTCCACAGCCGGTCGATCCTTGTTTCTCGTCGGGTCTTGTTTAGAGGCCATAATGCGGGTCCTCAGCCGAGTCTGTGGGGTCAGGGACTCCAGGATTCACCTCAGGATAAGTTAAATGCAGGTTCTAAGCGGGAGCACTCACAGCGTGCGACCGCTCATCTCAACCGCCAAGCCACGCCCCCATCTGGAGAGTGTTTAAACACTGATTTTTGGTACCGGCTAGAAATGGAAGGAGAGTTAGCCCACTGGAACGCTGCATAAGTACCCCCAGTATATACTAAGAGCAGCATAATAAACATTAACAACACCCTACCTTCCCCCATATAAGACAAATATAACAGAAACAATAAACCCCTGAGGTATCACAAAAGCAATCCAAGCTACAATAATAAGAAAAATCTGCCTCCCTAATATCAGCACTGAGGAAGCATGGTCCTAAGGAACTTAGGAGGTAGAAAGCAAACTATGTAAGATTTTTGCAACAGGAGGCAAATACTTGAGCTGGAGTGGGTCTAAAGAATGGTTTTGCTGTTTTGAAGGGAGGAGTGAGAGAGACTGTGCTAGAAGCAAAAAAACAGGGAGAATCCATTCCGGAAGAGTCAATAGGGTGATTCAGAGAAGAAGAAAGGCTTGGGGCAGATCAGTTGGAGATTTGTCCAAGAGTTCAGAGCCAGCTTTGCAAAGCACAAGGTGGAAAGGGTGGCCCTATCTGTAGGTCGCACCTGCCATCTGAGCAGCTTCAAGCAAGGGTTTGAGCAGCCTTCTCATCGCCAATGTATGATTGCAGATGACAGGGAGAATAGTCACAGAATAGCCATCCAAGTCCATCGGTCCCTCCTCCCAGGCTTTGTGAGGGATTGCCTCCTTTGGCTGGTAAAAATGTACATGACAAAAGGTCTTCCCCAGTCTTGGGAGCGTTGACCAGCCCTTCTATGGGTATGATCTAATTTCAAACGTGCAGTATCAGAAGCCCCCAGATAATGGTTAAAAATAGTCACCACGGCATCTACCAACTTGTCTCCCACAAGTGATTCTCGCAGGCCCCTCAGCTTCACCATGTTACAGCGTCCTTAATGCTCAAGAACGTTGATATGCAAAGTAAAGCCTCTCAAGATGGCAGCGATGGAACCGTTAATGACTGCCACATCCTAGGCATGATGAGTCTCGATGCTGCTGATATGAGCATTTAGGTCAGCCTTGGTGGGTATGGCCTGCAACATACACTTAAGTTTCAGTAGTAGAAGCAGTTGAAACTGCATTTTGCAGATCTTGAAAGGTTACGGTTAGCGTAGTAGCACCTCTGTCAAGAAGAGGCAGGTAGAGCTGGCTGATTTCCTGCGGCGAGGCAGGGTGGAGACGCGCAGAGGAGGAAGGCAGTGTCAGGTTGCGCCTGGGGACTGGAGGATAGCAAGCTGATGAGGCTTGTGCAAAGCAGGAAAGAGATGGTACTTGAGTCTATGGAGGTTTGGCTTCAGTTTTTGAGCCACAACTCAAATTTTTTTTCATCCATAAGAAATCAAGTGTGTAGGAGTATAACCTATCAATCAGGTCTGCTGCAGTGCAAGATAGTAAAGTGCTGCTACTGTTTTTGGTCTGTACCTCTAAAGGGATTCATAGTTTCTCATCAGGTTATTCTCTATATTGCAGTTGCTGCATCTTCAGGAACGTGTACTAAATGGTGTCATCATAAGCCTTCTAGGGGATGAAGATGCCCGGGTGAGACACGTAGCAGCGGCCTCCTTGGTTCGGTAAGTCTGAGTTGAGTGTATTGTGCAGAATTGGATGGCGTCAATTTCATCAGAATTTTTGACTTCTTCTAAAGACATTGTCAAAACAAATCTAAAAGCCACAGGACTAGACTAAAAACTGAAATGTATTTAGTGTATTATGCTTGGCTGTAAGTCATGTGACATCTTAAAGGGGTATTCTGGTGGAAAACTATTTTTTTTTTTTTAAATGAACTGGTGCCAGAAAGTTACAGATTTGTAAATTACTTGTATTAAAAAATCTTAATCCTTTCAGTACTGTGTACTCTGTATGCTACAGAAGAAATTGTTTACCTTTTTTTTTTATTTCTTTTTTGGAATGTCCACAGTGCTCTCTGCTGACACCTCTGTCTGTGTCAGGAACTGTCCAGAGTAGTATAGGTTTGCTATGGTTTCTCCTGCTCTGGACAGTTCCTGATACGGGCATCAGGTGTCAACAGAGAGCACTGTGGACAACACAGAAAAGAAATTCCAAAAATAAAGATTTTCCTCTGTAGCAAACAGCTGCTAAAAAGTACTGAAAGATTAAGATTTTTTGATGGAAGTCATATACAAATCTATTTAACTTTCTGGTACCAGTTCATTTAAAAAAAAGTTTTCCACCGGAGTACCCCTTTAATGGGCATTACATTACTATAAGTGGGCCAATAGCTGGCACTAAAAAGATTAATGATTATATGTGATGTCCTGTATACTAAAGAAGTTTTAGAAAATTTCCCTGATCTTGGGAAAAAGTATTTAAAGGGATTTTGCCACATTTGAAACCAACCCCCAAAAACTACAGTAACATGTAAAAATTTCAAATTATGCTAATTTTAAATCTGTATTGTTTTAAGCTGTTTACTGATAACTATAGCATACAATGAGTTTTGGAGGTTACATTCCCTTTAAATCATAACTATCATTTACATAAACTTTTGACCTGTTGTCTAGACTGATGTGCTCCATACACTATAATAGATCCCACCAGTCGGATCTGGCCGGCCGGCCGAAGAGTGAATCATTCTACCGTGGCCTTCACCTGGCTATAACACATAATTGAAGGGAGTATCAGGACTGGGGTCTTGATGACATGCTAAAAGTTTGTGTAAATGACAGTAATGCTTTAAAGGGATTGTCAAAAGTAAAAATAAACCAACTCACTATTATTATTAGTAGAGATGAGTGAACTTACAGTAAATTCGATTCGTCATGAACTTCTCGGCTCGGCAGTTGATGATTTTTCCTGCGTAAATTAGTTCAGCCTTCAGGTGCTCCGGTGGGCTGAAAAAGGTGGATACATTCCTAGGAAAGAGTCTCGTAGGACTGTATCCACCTTTTTTAGCCCATTGGAGCACCGGAAAGCTGCACTAATTTATGCAGGAAAGTCATCAACTGCCGAGCCGAGAAGTTCGTGACGAATCAAATTTACTGTAAGTTCGCTCATCTCTAATTATTAGCCATAGTGCACAGATCTTCCATTTCAGCTGTCTTTTCCTTGTAAGCTGTGATGTCACGTCACAAGCTCTCAAAGCAGTCTGCCCCTCCTCTCAAATCCTTCCCCATCTTGTCAGCACGAGAGAAAATCAGTATTACTGCTCGTTAGAGTTATGACGTTAGATAAGGCAGCAGGAAGCTGTTCTCAGTCACAGTAGTTTCTGTCAGACTGAGCTCTCTTCTGCCTTATCTAACAAATCATAAATCTAATTAGCAGTAATACCCACTGTCATTCACATCACTGGTCTTGCAGGCAGGAAAGGAGGGGGAGGAAGGACTGCTTTAAAGGGGTACTCCGGGATCCCATTTCTCGGTCGGCTCCATTGGGGGACACAGAGACCATGGGTATATCTAGCTGACACTAGGCAACAAAAATAAATTCTGTCCCTTCTGGCAGGATATACCCCGCCTACAGGCTCTGAGCTAATCAGTTATAGCTTAGTGTCCGTAGGAAGTGGACACAGGTCTAGAGTTCTCCAGACTTGATATTTTACTTTCTTCTTTTTTAGTTTAGGGACATGAATGTAGATTTTCTTGGTTGCCTCATTGGGGAACACAGGAGACCATGGGTATTATGCTGCTGTCCACTAGGCGGCTGACACTAGGCAAAAAAAAAGTCAGCTCCTCCCAGCAGGGTATACCCACCCACAGACACAGAGCTAATCAGTTTTAGCTTAGTGTCAGTAGGAGGCAGACACAGGTCTGGAGCTCTCTCCAGACCTAGTCTTTTATCTTCTATTTTCTAGCTAGGGATGTCTAGTTAGCATTTTTTTGTTGTTGTTATTTTTCTAGGTTGGGCGACAGGAGCATGGTGCTACCTGATCTCTCACATGCGACAAAGGGCATAAGAGTATGGGCCGTCAACCCCTTCTCGCCAACGGTCAGCATTTGGTGGCAGTACCCTGGGTCTGAATCCCCCACTTGCCCCTGCCCGGCACGATGCAGCGTGGCCATAAGCTGGCTGCAGACTTTCAGGGTGAGTATGTACCATATCCCCCCCCTCTCCTCTCCCTTCCTTATGTTCATCAGGGGTCCCCCTTGTTCTGTAGTGCCCAGCTCCTCAGCTGCCATTACACGTGGCTGTGCTGGGCTGGACCCCTCATGGCCTCCGGCGCCATGCTGGAGGGGACAACACGGTGGGCTGAACCCCTGCATCCCCTCCGCTGGTTGCAGGATTAATAGGTTCCCCCCCCCACTAAATGTCCCCACTTGCCACACATGTTTTGCAGCCAGGCCCAGTGACCTGGACATGTTTTATTTTCTTGCTGCCCCAGTGTCAGTCACCCACGGGAGCGGGGGTCTCTGGTCCCAGGTGGCCGACCACTTCCCCAGTGGGGGCACAAACCAGCCCACTTGCCGCATAACCTTGAATCAGCCGCATGATCGTACCTCCGTTCCTGCGGCCAGGTGATAGAGGGACTGGCCTCTTCACACTATAGGCCTGGTCTCTGTCTTTTCCCACTTTCCTTTTCTAAGCCCGGGCCTCCTCCTTACTTCATTAGGCCGTCTCCGGTATCTCCTGGGGGCGAGCTGCTCTGCAAAGTAAAATTAAAGTAAAAAAAAAGAATCACTTCAATTTTCCCAGGCTCTCTGCGCTCTCTAGTGGCTGTTTCATACACAGCTCTTATGTTTCCATTCTTTTGCTTGGCCCCCTTCTGGTGGCCAAAACTTGTTACTGCAGCCTTACTGTATTCCTGTGGCTTTCTCTGTGCCCCTCCCTATCTGTAGGGCAGTCTGCGGGTGTTTTTCTTTTTTTTACTGGAGTATTTTCCTAAGCTCGCTTCTCTGGCTTTTTGAGTAGGATCAAGTATAGTATCTGTTCTTCTCAGTTTCTCATCTGATACGTCCCATATCCGGGGACCTTATATTAGATGGATTTTGGATAACGGGGGCCGATTCCTAAGCCTGCTTCTGTCACCTTCTGTGCGTGACTGATAGGGCAGTTTCTGCAGGTTCAGCGCATCCCAAAGGTTGGAATGCTTGGTTTTTGCTCTGAGTATTGTGCTCCCGTACTCCACTGTGAGTGGGATTTGACCGATGTGCAATGGACCCTCTACATCCTCCATGGAAGTTGAGACATCTGCTGCTATTCCGGTACTCCACTGTGAGTCAGAGTTGACAAATGTGCAATGGACCCTCTACTTCATCCATGAAGGTTGAGACATCTGCCGCAGCTGCTATTCCGGCACTCCACTGGTACTGGCATCCACCTTTCCCCTCCAGGGGTGGGGTATCACTGGCCTTCCAGTGACAGTAGTTTGCCTTAGCTTAGTGAGGTGTCTATCAGAATTTCAGCCCTTACGCTTTCCCTTCTTCAAGTGGTCGTGTGGCTCTTGTACAGTTCCTGCTTTTGCAGCCGTTGTTGTTCGGCCTTCCAGGATCGGAGGGTTTCCTTCTTTTGTTCCTTCTCTTCCTCTCCCTGCCCTCATTCTTCTCCTTTGTGGCGGAGTTCTGTGGCATTTGGCTTAGTTGCGGCTGTTGCCGTCCTAGCTTTCACTTGACCCTTTTCGGCACTTGTCTTGGTCTTGTTAGGGTGGTTCCTGTTTTCTACCCCTCTTCCTCTGGGTGGGGTACTGTTGATTCTGGCCAGATCCATGCCTTGGCTTCTCCAGCCCCTTGTGCTGTCCTCTTTCCCTGTCTGGATAGGTCTTACTTGGGAGCCGTCCTGGCAGTCCTTGGGCTTCCTACTGGATGTGCATGCTCTCTGTTGATCTCTGCTCTTCCTTTTTCAGTGTTCCTTCTGCTTGGAGAGTCTCTAGGCCTTCCTCCTTGTGGTCCTTCTGTTCGGGCTGCCCTTGGCTCCCCATGGTTCCACAACAGTCTCTGCTGTGGCAGGTCACCCTCCCTTTTTGGAGTTTGTCAATTGTGCCATGCTTGCCTGACTGTCTGGGTGGGTGCCCTCTCGCTCCCTGGAGGTGTCTTCTGTTACCTCACCTGGTCGCTTCAGCTGGGTTGACTTCTCGCTGGGTCTTCTCTGTCTTTCTCACGGTGACTTGTTCTGGGATGTTGCTCAGTCGGTCATCCAGTCCGCTCTGGCCTTTGGGATCCTCTGCTTGATCGGCCTTTTTTTTATCCCCTAGCCTCTTGTGTATGTGAGTGCTGGGCAGCATGGTGATCTCAGGGGTAGCATTGCCTTTTTTTCTCGGCCACTATTCTTCCCTGGAGTATTTCAATCTTTCCCTGGAGGCCCCAGATTTGTTCAGAACCCTCTCCCTCGGTATTTGACCTTTTTAAGTCCTCCTTGCATTGGGCTCTTCTCTTCCAGGTGGCCTTCCCATGCCTCGATCTCCAGGGTGGTTTTACTGAATCTTCCGCCATTCCGGTGACTCATGGCAGGGTTCTGGCCCCTCCCTTTTCCGCCCTTCTCTGCAGAAGGCGGTCTCTGTTGGCTGCACTACGCCTTGCCCAAGTCTAGGTGCTCGTTAGCCGGAGTGTATTGCTCCGGCTTGAGGTTGTCCGCCTCTCCTGGTTTGGTTTCCAGTGATCCCCTGTTTGCACTTCGCCCACCCCTATCTCTTCCCTTCTTTTCCTCTCCTTCCCGGGGTCCTGAGGAAGCTCAAAGCGGAGGGCATCACCGTCTTTTTTTGTGACTCCAGACTGGCCCAGACAAGTGTGGTACGCCAACGTAGTTTGCCTAGTGGCTGCGCCTCCTAGTTTATTCTGACCTTCTCTCTCAGGGTTCCCCTTGCCACCCCAATTTACTGTCTCTGCATTTGATGGCGTGGCTGTTGAAACCGCGGTCCTAAGGGCCGGAGAGTTCTCTTCCCAAGTGATCCGCACATTGATCAGAGCTCGTAAGCCCTGCTCTGCAAAGAGTTATCACGGTACCTGGCGGTCTTACTTTTGCTGGTGTGAATCTCAATCATTCTCTCCAGTTGTCTTCTCCCTTCTGCGACGCCTTTCCTTTTTACAACCTGTACCGGAGCAATGCTTGGCTCTCAGTTCCCTTAAGGGTCAGGTGTCTGCTCTCTCCATTCTCTTTCAGCGCCCCCTGATGTCCGATCTTCACATCTGCACTTTGCTGCCAGGCATAGCTCATGCAGCTCCGCCATACAGATCCCCTACTCCCCCGTGGGATCTGAATCTGGTTCGCAGTGCCTTAAAAGGTGCTCCCTTTGAACCTCTTCGGGACATTCCTCTTCACGTCCTTTCCTAGAAGGTGGCCTTTCTCATTGTGGTCACTTCCATCTGGAGAGTTTAAGAGCTAGCGGCTCTCTCCTGCCCTTCCCCCTACTTGGTCCTGCACCAGGAAAAAGTAGTTTTCCGACCAATCCCCACCTTTTTACCTAAGGTGGTCTCCTCTTTTCACCTAAATGAGGATATCGTCCTCCCATCCTTTTGCCCAGCTCCGTCTCATCCCAGGGAGCGTTTGCTTCACTGTCTTGACGTGGCTTGCGCTGTTTGGACCTACCTTTCTTTCGGTCACTTCATCTTTTTGTCAGTGGGACTCTTTGTGCTTCCGGAGGGTCGGCGTAAGAGACTTCCTGCTTCGAAGGTGATCATTTCTCGGTGGATCCGTTCTGCCATCTCAGAAGCCTTCCGCTGCAAAGGGAAGAATCCGCCTTTCGTGGTCTCGGCTCATTCCACTCCATCCATTAGAGCCTCCTAAGATGTCCGCAATAGGGCTTCGGTCTTGCAAGTCAGCAAGGCGGCCACTTGGTCGTCCTTGCACACTTTGAAAATTTTTTACCATTTGCACGCTTTTGGGTCTGCTGATGCCGGCATGGGTCGTAAGGTGTTGCAGGCGGCTGTGGCCCAGCCTTCCACCTGAGTTGCTTGAGTTCTCTCCCACCCCGGGCACTACTTTGGTACGTCCCACGGTCTCTGTATCCCCCAATGTAGCCGAGAAAAATAGATTATGCTTACCGTAAAATCTCTTTTCTGGAGGATCCATTGGGGGACACAGCACCCACCCATTTGTCCTGGTGTCTTGGGTTCAGTTGTTTGTCCGTTATTGTTTTATTTTTCGCCAAATGTGTCTGGCCTTTTCCCTTCCCCTGTACTGAATATTCATAGCTGGCATTTGTTGATCTTTCCAGATTGGTTGGGAATTTTGTCCTCTCCCTTCCTTATTCTCACTGACCGCATCAATTGCCGTGTATGTCTGGCGCATGCATAATGGTTGGGAATTTTGTCCTCTCCCTTCCTTATTCTCACTGACCGCACCAATTGCCGTGTATGTCTGGCGCATGCATAATTTGGTTGAAATGTTTCCGTGACTCAGTGGTGGCTCGTCCAATCAGGCTGGTCCTTGTGTGCCTACGTAATTTTTTCACTTCATTCGTGTGATTGGTGTGTGTTTCACTGGGTGTCTGATACTTGCGCCTGCGCATTGTCCTGTCATTTGCTTCGATTCTTTTTTTTACATTGTGTTCTAGTCTCGTACTGTGGAAAACATACGCCCAGGAGGCAGAACATACAAAACAGCTGGGCGGGAAAAGGGCGGGCAAAATAGAAAAGATAGGCAGAACCAGGGCGGACAAAACCAAAACTGTGCGGAAAAAACAAACAACGTAAGCAGGAAGGAAAACGAGCAAATAGGCTACAAGGCATGCTGGGAGCTGTAGTTTCGGGACCATATGCAAAATGGAAATAAAAGACAAACAACAAATAGGGACTTGTAAACTGAAAGTAATTGAAAGACAACCAAGGGGGCGCAAGACACCAGAGAGAAGAAGGAAACACAAGGCAAGGGTAAGAAGAAAAGCAGAAAGCACATTGGTCACCAGAGTACTCCTTTTAAGGGCCTGTGACGGGAGGTCACTGCATACGCCAGAGAGACAGCTGTAATGGGAAATTTGTGCACTATGGCTAATAAAATTATATTAGTAAGTTGCTTTATTTTTACTTTTTGACACTATACAAAGGTTGTTTTTTTACACTAAACTCCTTTTATGGATCTACTGCTGTAGAAATTTGGTGGTGTTGGATTTTTTGGCCTAATTTTGGGAGCCTTATAAATCAAAAGATCATGACTGGATCAGTATTTATGGACAAGCATAAGACCTAACACATTGTGTGTTGGCTTGTATTTAATTTTATGCATGTGTTTGTTTGTTTTTTCCCCTTCACAGGCTAGTTCCAAAGTTATTTTACAGCTGTGATCAAGGACAGGCCGATCCTGTGGTGGCAGCAGCTCGAGACCAGAGTAGTGTTTATCTGAAGCTTCTTATGCACGAGACTCAACCAGCTTCTCATTTTGCAGTTAGTACAATCACCAGGTGAGGAGGAGGACTGTCGGCCAAAGAACAAAACAGTGTGGTTTGATAAAATGGTTTGATAAAATATAGAAAGGTTAAATGAATGTAAACACTGCTTATATCGATTTTTCTTTTTTTTTCTGTTATCGTTCATTGGCAAGGCTCTTGTAAAAGCTGTATTAAGTTTATTAAAATATATTTGGATTGTCTTGATGCATGCTGCAAATGTGATAAAGATATTTTGTTTTCCAGAATTGGGGGTAAATATGGTCTCTGTGACTTTTACATTAATAATTTGTTTGTGGCAGACAAGGGTGGTTTGAAACTAACAAAACTGTAAACAGTGCATACAACTATTTATGAGGCAAATTCACAAACAGTCTGGAAGAAAATACTCAAGACAAATCCACACTAAATGTTGTGGATTTTTATATGGTTTGCAACTGTGAATTTTTCTGCAGATCATGCAAAAAATATAAAAGACTTAAAAACTGCATTTGCAGATTTTACTGTACTTCTGTTTATTTTTGCAGCAAAATCTCAAACAGTACATTACTTGTGGATTTTATTGTAGATTTTGACCTTCTCATTGATTTCAGGGAATCTCTGCCAAAATCCACAAATGTTAAGCAACAGAAATGGACATGCTGTAAATTAAAAAAAAAAAAATCAGCACCACAACCTTTTGTATGGAAAAGTTGTATGTGGATGAGGTTTGTTGAAAAATGTCTTCCACTTGCCCAGTGCCATATTCCACTGTACTGAACAAATCAGTAGGTAGAATCTACAGTAATTGTCTCATTTTACAGGCTATGATATTGTGGTGAATATTTTCTAGGCACACAGAAGAAGTCAATAATCTACAGTAACTACATCTTGTCAAGTTTGGATAAGAGATTTAAGAGTTGCTAGAGAATATTTTTTTGAATTCTACATCTGATAAAGTGGCAATTAAATGGCCTTCTGTCTTCTAAAAAAGCTAATTTTTATTGTAAAATGGCAAGATGAAAGCCATATACTTATTGTAATTAATGTTAATTATGACCTAGAGAACTGTGTTAGCTGCACACTTTTTAGTCTGATTCCTATGATTGTCAAACTTCTTACAGGATCTACAGAGGGTACAATATTCTACAGGGTCCAACAGATGTCAGTATGGAGAATAACTTGTCCAAAGTTATCACGGCTGTGTCCCATGCATTAACCACATCGTCCACTCGTGCTCTCACGGTAATCTTACTTTGTTGGTGCTAACCATAGGTTTGAGAAGGAGGGAACATGTTGAGTGGTTTTATAAAACAATCAATCTAATTTGAGTTATTCTTCCGACATTCTTAAGCTAACCGGTATCACTGTTTTTAAAACAGCGACCATTTTCTTCAGATTCACCTTATGACCTACTCTCTGTCCATTTGTTTTAGTTGCAAGTATTGATGCTGTATGGAAAGGACTAGTTCATTTAATAAAGTCATGATTTCTCGGTCGGCTCCATTGGGGGACACAGAGACGGTTTGTATATCTTGCTGCCACTAAGCAACAAAAAGAAAATCGTCCCCTCCTGGCAGGATATACCCCGCCTACTGACCCTGAGCTTATCAGTTTTAGCTTAGTGTCATTAGGAGGCAGACACAGGTCTGGAGTTCTCCTGACCTGGTATTCTTTTATATTTTCTAGCTAGGGCCTGTTAAGATATTTTATATCCTTTCTCTTTCTTGGTTTTTAGGTGGGGGTTCAGGAGCATGGCGCTACCTTTTCCCCAATATGCGGCTAATGGGCACGGGGCATAGAGTATGCACCGTTAACCCCTTCCCGCCAATGGCCAGCGCTTGGGGTTGCACCTTGGGTCCGGGTCCCCATAACTTCACTGCTCGTCCCGCTGTTTCAGCCTGATATGACGCAGATAACCATAGCTGGCTGAAGACCTCCTAGGTGAGTATGTACGGGAAAGGGGGAGTATGTCCCCTCCCTTCCCCCTCTTTCCCCATCCTTCCCCTTCTTCCTTTACTTTTTTCCCCCCTGATTTTCCTGGGGCCCCTGTCTCTTGGGACCCCAGTGGGTTTCCCTATCTTTTATTATGTACTGGGACATGACTGAGGCCTCTGGGACTATCAGCTTCTGGGATAAACGGGGTTACTGGGGCGGCTCCATCCCCTATCCCCCCTCCCGGCGCTGCTTACTTTTTCTGGCGCATCTGACTGTCAGGTGACTGTTTTCCAGGCAGGCCGCTCCTCCACATATGTGTTCAGGTGTGGGGAGGGCATTAATTTACACTGCGGCTGCAGCCTGCTCCAGTGATTGTATCCGCCCAATCCCCATACTACGGGGGTGCTGGCGGCGCCCCATGCCCTCCGTCTCCCTGCCGGCCAATACGTTTTTGCGCTTCTGGGGGAGGGGCGGGGGTGTCATCTTCTGGGTGCCGCCTCCTCCTCTTCCTCCAATGGGACGCTGTCCAGGTCCCTGGGTCACCTGACCAGTGCAGCTGGAGCCTCCCTCTTCTCCTCTTCCTGCTTAGCGTGCCGGTTTTCCATTGTTGCTGCCTGCTTCCTCAGCTCCGACCACAGGACACAGTACAGTTGCAGCCTGCTTCTTCAGCACCAGCCACGGGAAACAGGACCTCGGGGAGATTGCTCCATTTTCTTTGCTGTCTATTTTTTTTCTAGCATCCAATGTCCGACCCCAGGCCAGAACCTCCCCCCAGACAGGCGGCCGCAGCCCTGGCCCTGGTCACTTATTACTCGTGTGTGGGCTGCAATGCCCGGTGGTTCGACTTTTCCCTGGGATCGTTTTTCCAATCCTGCGCTCCTCGTTCCCCTTCTTTGGCGGCGGCCTTTCAGGTCGCCTTACGTACCCTCCTCGCCCAGGGAGTGATTGTTCCAGTTCCTTGCGGGGAGCGTTTTTCGGGGTTCTACTCCAATCTTTTTGCCGTCCCCAAGAGATGGGGCTCTGCCCGCCCCATTCTGGACCTCAAACTGCTCAATCGCCACCTACTTCTGCGCCATTTCCATATGGAGTCCCTCCGCTCAGTGGTCGCATCCATGGCCAGGGGGAGTTTCTTTCCTCCGTGAATATCCGGGACTCTTACTTGCACATCCCCATTTTCTCGGCCCATCAGCGGTTTCTCCGCTTTGCCATCCCTGCGGGTAATTTCCAGTTCGTGGTTCTTCCTTTTGGCTTGGCCACAGCTCCCAGGGTTTTCACCAAGGTCATGGCGGTGGTGGTTGCCATCCTTTGCGCTCTGGCGAATTCAGTCCCTCCTTACCATCCTTTCGGTCCCCCCTTACCATCCTTTCGGTCCCCCCTTACCTTATCTTTTGATCAAAGCTCATATCCAGGTCCCAAAATTTGGAGAGCCTTCATCAGACTCTGTTCGCCTCCGGCTGGGTGATCAACCAGGAGAAATCCAACCTTTCTCCCACTCAGTCCCTTATCTTCCTAGGTCTCCGGTTCGACACAGCGGTTGCCCAGGTTCGTCTCCCACTGGACAAGCGGCCAGGGTCTCCGGAGGGTCTCCGGCGCCCCTCTCCTGTTCCAATTTGCTTTTGCATGGAGATGCTGGGCGGGATGGTGGCAGCCATGGAGGCAGTTCCTTTTGCCCAGTTCCGATGTCACCCTCTCCAGCTGGCCATCCTAGCCCGGTGGGACAAGTCACCGTTCACTCTGGATTGCCAGATTCTTCTGCCCCTCTTCCATGGTCGCTCCACTCCCTCCTTCTTCTCCAGGGGCGATCGTTTCTCCCCCTCCATTGGCAGTTCATCATGACCGGTACGAGTCTCCAGGGTTGGGGAGGTGTGTTTCGGGACCTAATGGTCCAGGGTCCATGGTCCTCTCAGGAGGCTCTCCTCCGCATCAATCTTCTGGAGCTCCGGGCCATTTTTCTTTGTCTCCTCTATTGGGAGATGCTCCTACAGGGTCGTCCTGTTCGAGTCCAGTCGGACAATGCCACGGTGGTGGCTTATATCAATCGCCAGGGTGGCACGTGCAGTTGCTCAGCGATGGTGGAGGTCTCCAGGATTCTGTTCTGGGCTAAGACTTGTGTTCTGTCCATCTCTGCGATCCGCATACCGAGAGTGGAAATTTGGGAAGCAGATCTTCTCAGTGGCTCCGCCGCATATCCTGGGGAGTGGTCTCTCCATTCTGAGGTGTTTGCGCAGATCTGCAATCCCTGGGGGACCCCGGATGTGGGTCTCTTCGTGTCTCTCCACAACAAACAGGTTCCTTGCTTTGTCGCAAAGTCCCGTGACCCTCAGGCTCTGGCGGTGGACTCGCTCGTAAACCCGTGGTCATCCTTCAGCCTTCCTTACCTCTTTCCTCCTCTCCCTCTCCTGTCCAGGATTCTGAGGAAACTCAAGGTGCATTCTGGTGGCTTCTGCCTGATTCTGGCTTGGGTATTTTTCCCACCCGGTGACTGCTTTGGTGCGTCCCATGGTCTCTCTGTCCTCCAATGGAGCCGACTGAGAAAAGTAGATTTTTTCATGTTTACTGTAAAATCTCTTTCTTGGAGGATCCATTGGGGGACAGAGCACCCACCCATTTGTATTTGTTACTATGTTTCGGTTTTCTGTCCTGGGGTTGTTTTCGGTTCTTTTTTGTCTGGTTCCCTCGGACAATGGCTGGTTTCTTTCGGTCGGTCCTCTCCTACTGCTTTGGGACTAAACTGATTAGCTCAGGGTCAGTAGGTGGGGTATATCCTGCCTGGAGGGGCCGACTTTCTTTGTCCCCAATATATCCTCCGAGAAAGATATTTTACGACAAACGTAAAAAATCTACTTAGATCACATTTGTATTTCAACACTTTATGATCAGTGAGGGTCTGACATTTGAAATCAACTAAATATGACCATGAAAAAGCTGGAGGTTACCGTATTGTACAGTAAAATGATTTATTATAAAAATAAGACTTTTTATGAAAAAGTATTTAAAGTAAAAGCTGGGGAATGTTTTAAGTGACAGGTTTGATATAAATTGTAATGTAATTGTAGGAAATGTGGGCAGTCCTTATGAGTGCCTCTCTTCATAACTTTTTTAGTTCTGGAATTATTGAATGACAAAACCAGGTTGGTTATCAGTAATCCACTGAAGAGACTGTAGTTTGGTAATTGTTGGAAATGTTGTAGATTTTAAGTTATAATGTTTTTCCCTTTGTCTTCTAGTTTGGATGCTGTGAAGCTTTAGCTCTTCTTTCAACTGCATATCCAATATGTACATGGAGTGTTGGTTGGCATTGTGGGTACATCATATCTTCTGGTGCACAGGCCTCGCGGATCCAAGTGTATAAGAACAGGGGTCGGTCCTTCAGGTAAATCATGAAAATAAAGAGGTGGGAGACATATAGGAGTTGAAGTAGTTAGGTTTGGGGTTTTCTGTTATCAGCAAGTGTAATGTTGGGCCTGGGGTTATGTACTGTAAGAACACTGGAACTCTTTGTCCTTGGGTGAGTCATAATAAGCCTGAATTAGAGCATTCACATGGATGTATTTCAAGTTGCATGTAACTTCTATATATTCTGCAGTAAAAGCTCAGTAAAAGTCAGTAAGGTCTGATATTGCTTTTCGACGTGACTTTTATTTGCCCTGTTTTGTCTCTATAAACTCTTACCCTTGAAAGTGTGGAGACACTAATAATGTATTTTATCAGTTGTACTACAAGCGGAGTGTTAACTCCTCTACAACTACCCAGTATTTTTTTTTCCCAGAAATGTTATTTGTGATGTTAAGACTTAAACTATTTCCACATCTGCATCAGCCTCCACCACTGATTTCTTAGAGGGAGATTATCAAAACCTATGCAGACCACAGGGAAAAGACAAAAAAAAAAACGCGCCCCCTAGTGCAGTACATTCAAATATAGGTATAACATAAGTGCATGGAATTGCACTTACCTAGTTGTTTTGTGCTCAGAGCAACACCTATGAAGACCTCTATTATCACAATGGGACCTGCTGCTGTAGTTCATCCGGTGGAGGCTTGGCTCTCCCCGTAAAGTACACTCAAATGGTAGAAGAATAAAAACTATCCACAACGCTGGTCCTCTGGTATAAACAGGAGTTGAAGCCGGTATTGTTCTTAAAGATGAGTTTATTTAGCACAAACAAGTCCGTAACAGACTCTTCGTCATGCTAGTGCATCTTTAAGAACAATACCAGATGCTTCAGCTCCTGTTTATACCAGAGGACCAGCGCTGTGGAAAGTTTTTTCTTCTTCTACCATTTGAGTGAAAACCTATGCAGAGGAAAAATTGACCAGTTGACCATAGCAACCAATCAGATCGCTTCCTTATTTAAAAAAAATAAAAAGCCTCTGAAGAACAACATAAGCAATCTGGTTACTATGGGCATTATTGGTTACTAGTTGACTAACTGGACTAACTTTTTCTCTGCACGTTTTGATAAATCTCCCCCTTAGTTTTCATCAGACATCATAACCATATATATGCCGTGCTTTTTTTAAATCTAACCAACAGATGCCATACTGGAAGTTAAAGAGCTGTGCCTGATGCCGCAGTCCACCATGTGATTTATAACAGAAACAATGATGCAGATGTGAATAGAGATTTTAGTGGTTTGAAGATTTTATTATTTTCCATTTAACATGTTTTTTCTTTCAGCATTTCTCAGCAGAGCCCATTGGAGGAGCCTCGTAAGAGCTGCACAGCCGGCATGGCCAACATGATCTTGTCACTGCTGTCATCTGCCTGGTTCCCCCTAGATCTCTCTGCTCATCAGGATGCATTGATTCTCACTGGAAACCTTTTGGCTGGTGAGTGTAGCAACGTGCTATCCAGTACTGTTTTATCCAGGGGTTTGTTCTCTTATTTATGTATGAGATGGTCATTTATTACTACCTAATCCACACATAGTGATTTTTGCATTTCAGCAACAGCTCCGAAATCTTTGAAAAATCCATGGACACCTGAGGATGAAGCAAACCAGGGAGCTAACAAACAGGAAGAACCATGGCCTGCACTTGGTGACCGCTTGATAGTTAGTATGGTGGATCAGCTGTTTGTTCACTTACTGAAGGCCATCAACATATGCTCTCATGTGATTGATGATGTCACTCCTGGACCTGTGGTAAAGGTAAGATTTCATCCTGCAATGTAAAGAAAACTTTTGGAGTTTATGATGTTGCCTGGGATTACCTAACAAAAAAAAACTTTTTCATTTTTGTTCCTTTTTTTTTGTTCCCCCTCAGAAGCTGCTCCACTTATGTCCATGGGTTTTGTTCGGTATTGTAGCTCATTCAAGTTATGTGGATGAACTACAATAGCAGCCCATTGATAATTATGGCTGTTTCTTCATGATTTTAGATTCATTTATCTAATTTTGGACACCACCTTCAACAATAGCAGTATTAATCATATTTGAATGTCAATTGACATGTGTTGACAAACTTTGGGTAACAATTTTTCCATTATTTTATTGTTAGGCAACGCTGCCATCTCTTACTAACCCACCCTCTTTAAGTCCCATACGTCGAAAAGGAAAAGAGAAGGAAAGCGTAGAGCAAACAGCCGTGCCATTAAGTCCAAAGAAGTCCACTGATCCCACCCCAGGTATGTGGAACAACCAGTTTGGGCTGAAGTTCTGTGCATTGTCTTTATTCACCAAATGGAAACTTTAAAGAGTACCCGTCACCAAATAAAACTTTTAATATAGTGTCCCTTGTGTAATTAGCAGACACTTTCCCATTTACTTGCTTTTAAAATTATCAACATAAATATGTTTAAAATGTAAAATAAAAAAAACGGCCATTAGGTGGCTCTGTTCTGTTCCCTGCCACAATTAATACAGTGAGTTTTGTCTCCTCCCGGCCTGTCAGGAGACCAAACTTAGGAAGTATTTATCTGCACTGAGCTTGATGGAAAGCTGCACAGAGCCGGATGTCTTCTATTCATTACAGCACTGCAACCATGTGAGGGCGGAAGTGTCCCCCAGCAGGCTTCAGTGATGCCTTGCCTGCTGGGAAATGCCCACTATTTATTTATTTTTATTTTTTAAGGACGGGAGGAGTGTTAGGAGTAGTTAAGGAACATAGTCTGAGTTATTTTAGAAAAGTTTATTTGGTGACAGGTAATTTTTAACCTGTTCAGGACCCAGGGCATACGGGTACGTCCTGACACCCTGGTACTTAAGGACCCAGGACGTACATGTACGCCCGTGGGAATTTCGCTTCCCGCCGGGTGGGGACCAGACCGGGGTACCTGCTAAAAACGATCAGCAGGCACCCCGCGCAAATGTCTCTAAACTGTAGCTCTCATGATGTTGCAAAACTGCAAATCCCAGCATGCCCAGACAGCAAACAGCTGTCTCTGCATGCTGGGAGTTGTAGTTACGTACCTCCAGCTGTTGCATATCTACATCTCCCAGCATGCCCTTCGGCGATCAGTACATGCTACGAGTTGTACTTTTGCAACAGCTGGAGGCACTCTGGTTGGAAAATGCTGAGTTAGGTAACAGAACCTAACTGAAGGTTTTCCAACCAGTGTGCCTCCAGCTGTTGCAAAAGTACAACTCCCAGCATGCATCGTCTGTCAGTACATGCTGGGAGTTGTAGTTTTGAAACAGCTGGAAGTTTACCCCCCCCCCACACACACGGGCGGGTGTACAGTAAGTTTCTCGAAGCTTGAGCTGCGGCAAATTTTTCGCCGCAGCACAAACTCCTAGCGGGAAATTCACCCTAACCTGCCAGTGCGAATGTACCCTAAAAACACTACACTAACACATAATAAAGGGTAAAACACTACATATACACCCCCTTACTCTGCCCCCCCAATAAAAATGAAAAACTTATTGTACGGCAGTAATTCCAAAACGGAGCCTCCAGCTGTTGCACAACAACAACTCCCAGCATTTCCAGACAGCCACTGACTGTCCAGGCATGCTGGGAGTTTAACAGCTGAAGGCACCCTGTTTGGGAATCACTGGTGTAGAATACCCCTATGTCCACCCCTATGCAATCCCTAATCTAGTCCTCAAATGCGCATGGTGCCCTCTCACTTCAGAGCCCTGTCGTATTTCAAGGAAACCGTTTAGGGCCACATATTGGGGTATTTCCGTACTCGGGAGAAATTGCACTACAAATTTTGGGAGGCTTTTTCTCCTTTTTCCCCTTATGAAAAGGAAAAGTTGGGGGCTACACCAGCCTGTTAGTGTAAAAAAAATCTAAAAATTTACACTAACATGCTGGTGTTGCCCCATACTTTTTATTTTCACAAGCGGTAAAAGGAAAAAAGCCCCCTAAAATTTGTAACTCAATTTCTCCTGAGTACAGAGATACCCCATATGTGGGCGTAAAATGCTCTGCGGGCGCACAACAAGGCTCAGGAGTGAGAGCACACTATGTACAGTTGAGGCCTAAATTGGTGATTTGCACACGGGTGGCTGATTTTACAGTGGTTCTGACATAAACTCAAATATTAAATACCCACATGTGACCCCATTTTGGAAACTACACTCCTCACTGAACGTAACAATGGATATAGTGAGCCCTAACACCCCCAGGTGTTTGACAAATTTTCATTAAAGTTGGATGGGAAAATGAGAAAAAAAAAATTTCACTAAAATGCTAGTGTTACTCTAAATTTTACATTTTCACAAGGGGAAATAGGAAAAAAGCCCCCCAAAATTTGTAACCCCATTTCTTCTGAGTAAGAACATACCCCATATGTGGATGTAAGTGCTCTGTGGGTGAACTACAATGCTCAGAAGAGAGCACCATTGGGATTTTGAAGAGAAAATTTGTCTGGAATTTAAGGCCACGTGTGTTTACAAAGCCCCCATAGTGCCAAAACAATGGACTCCCCCCGCCCCCCCCCCCCCCCCACATGTGACCCTATTTTGGAAACTTCACCCCTCACGTCATTTAATAAGGGGTACAGTGAGCATTTACTCCCCACAGGTGTCTGGCAGATTTTTGGAACATTGGTCCATGAAAATGAAAAATGTAATTTATTCATTTGCACAGCCCTCTGTTCCAAAGATCTGTCAATCGCCAGTGGGGTGTAAATACTCACTGCACCCCTTATTAAATTCTGTGAGGGGTGCAGTTTCCAAAATGGGGTCACATGGGGTGGTCCACTGTTCTGGCACCACGGGGTGCTTTCTAAACACACATGGCCCCTGACTTCCATTCCAAACAAATTCTGTTTCCAAAAGCTCAATGGCGCTCCTCCTCTTCTGAGCATTGTAGTGCGCCAGCAGAGCACTTGACGTCCACACATGGGGTATTTCCATACATGGGGTTCACTTTTTTCTCCTATTACCCCTTGTAAAAATGAAAAATTTGGGGAAAACCAGCATTTTAATGAAATTTTTTTTTTCATTTACATGTCCAAATTTAACAAAGTCTTGAAACACTTGTGGGGACTTAAGGCTCACTGTACCCCTTGTTACGTTCCTTGAGGGGTGTAGTTTCCGAAATAGTATGCCATGTGTTTGCTGTTCTGGCACCATAGTGGCTTCCTAAATGAGACATGCCCACCAAAAACCATTTCATCAAAATTTGCTTTCCAAAAGCCAAATGTGACTCCTTCTCTTCTGAGCATTTTACATCCTAACATGGGGTATTTCCATACTCAGAAGAGATGGGGTTACAAATTTTGGGGGGCATTTTCTCCCATTACCTTTTGTAAAAATGGTAAATTTGGGGGAAAAACTGCACTTTAGTGAAAAATTTTTTTTTTTCATTTACACATTCGACTTTAACGAAAAGTCAAACACCTGTGGGGTGTTAAGGCTCACTGGACCCCATGTTACATGCCTTGAGAGGCTTTGAGTTTCTCCTTCAATTTCCTGCTATTCCTGTGAACACCTAAAGGGTTAACAAACCTTTTGAATGTCATTTTGAATACTTTGATGGGTACAGTTTTTATAATGGGGTCATTTATGGGGTATTTCTAATAATAAGGCCCTTCAAATCTACTTCAAAACTTAACTGGTCCCTGAAAAATTTCGATTTTGAAAATTTTGTGAAAAATTGGAAAATTGCTGCTATACTTTGAAGCCCTCTGGTATCTTCCAAAAGTAAAAACATGTCAACTTAATGATGGAAACATAAAGTAGACATATTGTATATGTGAATCAATATATCATTTATTTGGAATATCCATTTTCCTTATAAGCAGAGAGCTTCAAAGTAAAAAAAAAAATGCTAAATTTTAAATTTTTTCATAAAATTTTGGAATTTTTCACCAAGAAATGATGCAAGTATCAACAAAATGTTACCACTAATATAACGTAGAATATGTCACGAAAAAACTATCTCTGAATCAAAATTAATTATTAATGCTTAAAGTTACAGTGGTCAGATGTGCAAAAAATGGCTGGGTCCTACATTGAAAATTGTCCTTAAAGGAGTAGTCCAGTGGTGACTCAGTGGTTTACAACTTATCCCCTATCTTAAGGATAGGGGATAAGTTGCAGATCGCGGGGGGTCCGACCCCTGGGGCCCCCTGCGATCTCCTGTACGGAGCCCCGACAGCCCGAGGGAAGGGGGCGTGTCGACCTCCGCACGAAGCGGCGGCCGACACGCCCCCTCAATACAACTCTATGGCAGAGCCGAAGCGCTGCCTTCGGCAATCTCCGGCTCTGCCATTGAGATGTATTGAGGGGGCGTGTCGGCCGCCGCTTCGTGCGGGGGTCGACACCCGCTATCTCGGCGGAAAGCCGGGGCCCCGTACAGAGAGATCGCGGGGGGCCCCAGCGGTCGGACCCCCCGCGATCTCAAACTTATCCCCTATCCTTAGGATAGGGGATAAGTTTTTCACCACTGGACTACCCCTTTAAGGGGTTAAAGCATTCCCCGATAGCTGTCTGAAATGTATGGCTAGCTTTAGTGCAACAGGTAATCGAATGTTTTTATCACTGTAACTTCATCCAACAGCCCAACATGATGCCTATGATGGAAGTCATGAAAATTTTTTAAACTCAGTCAAACTTTCATTCATCTCCTAAACTCTGAATAATATTAAATAACTACAAAAGGAGTCAGTAATGTTGCTAATCCAGAGATTGTTGCAGCCAGGGAAAGACCCACCTTCCAGTTTAAGAAGCTGCTTTAGAGTGAAGTACAGTACAGTTATCATAGCTGTGGCTTGTTTTATTATTAGTATGACATATAACTATATTGTGTACAATATACAAAATACTAAATTGTAGTATGCAATGCTGTATGCACTGAATATGTTTACTAGGCTATAAAATCACTTAGAGTACCTGTTATGATGGTCCAGTGCAACTTTCCGTCAATCTCGTAGTCAGGACTGCTGCGATCAGGAGACTTATTTCTGGAAGTCCTGTGCAAATCATTTCATTTCAATTGCTGCTACAGTAAATGATAGAGAGGAGCGAAGTTACAGTAATTCGATTCGTCACAAACCTCACAGCTCGGCAGTTGCTGACTTTAGCCTGCATAAATTAGTTCAGCTTTCAGGTGCTCCGGTGGCCTGGAAAAGGTGGATACAGTCCTAGGAGAGAGTCAGCAACTCCCGAGCCGTGAGGTTCATGACCAATCGAAATACTGTAACTTCGCTCATCTCTAGTAAATGATTTGGATTAAACACACAGAAATCCCATGCAGATATTCCACAGTGTGTGCTATATGTGGCTGTACTATAAAGAAAATGAAAGTATCAGTAACCATTGCTTTATAGGAGTGTTTATTTTCTCTTTTGTTGCTTACTTTTACTTTTCTTTAAGCTTCTAGGCAGACAGATGCTTCAGGTCCAGCTCAAGCAAGCAAATCTGTTGGCAGCTTCTATCACCTTCCATCATATTTGAAACTATACGATGTGTTGAAGGCCACATATGCCAACTACAAGGTATGCATCCAGGTCATATCCAATGAAAAGTACTACATCCTCTCCATGTATCTGAATTAACTGCAGATTTTTTTTTTAAGTGTCTAGGGTGACAATCCCTTTTAAAAAGCTTCACTTACTTGTACCAGTCATAGAGTTTCTTTCTTTGGATTTCATAGGTAACCCTGGACCTTCAGAATAACAATGAGAAGTTTGGGAGTTTCTTGCGTTCTGCCCTTGATGTGCTATCACAGATTTTGGAGCTTGCTACACTACATGATATTGGCAAAGTAAGGATTAACTTGTGGCGTTTGTCTATATTTTTATTAGAGATATAAAATGTGTGTGTGTAAATATTTTTTCTCTATCGGCTCCATTGGGGGACACAGACCTTGGGTGTATGTTGTTGTTGCTAGGAGACTTGAGACTAAGGAAACCAAGAAGTCGGCTCCTCCCAGCAGGATATACCCGCCTACAGAGCCTGAGGTAATCAGTTTTAGCTTAGTGTCGCAGGAGATGGACTCTAGTTTGGGTTTCCCCCCAGACTTGGTCTAACATTTTTTTATTTTTATAGAATAGGGATGTTTAGTTTCTTATTCCCCTTTATTTTTCTTTTTTCAGGTGGAGACTCAGGAACATAGCGTTCATTGTTTCCCCATTTGCGATTGAGGGGGCACAAGCATCGGGGATATACTGTTAACCCCCTCTCGCCAACGGTCAGCGCTTGGGGTTGTACCTTATGGGTCCAGGTCCCCCACTTTTCCCTGCTCGTCTCGCTTTTCAAGCCCGGCATGACGCAGGTGACAAATAAGCTGGCTGAAGACTTCATGGCTGAAGACTTAATGAGGTGAGTTCTTCAGATTGAGGGGAGTATTCTCCCCCCTTTTTTTCTTTCAGGTGCGGGGGCTTGCAACTGCTGGAGACCCCCTGTTTGGGTCCCACTCCTTTTTATTCTATCTATTGGGAATCCCTTTTGGGCAAGGGTTCCCTAACTTTTATTGGGGGCTCTTGGGAATGCAGAGGCCTATGGAGTCAGTGGTATAGGACTGTGTATAGATTTCTTTCACAGTTGTCAGCAGCCACGGCTGCCTTTTTTACTTTAGTTTCTTCTCTGCATAGGACGCGGCCGGGGCGCAGTTTACTTTCACTTTCGCAGCGGCCGCTGGGCCGGCATTCTCGCTCGCTCCCGTTCCCCTTCACTCACATAAGCTTCAGGGACGGGAGCATGCGCCATTATTTACCGGCCTCCTTCTTCTCAGCAGAGTTTGCGCCCCAGGAAGAGCGCGAATCTCTCTGGCCAATGGGGATTGAGCAGGGATCTGTCAGCCAATCAGAGGAGCCTCAGTCTAGTCCGGCCTCTCTTTTTTGATTGGTCCGGCCGTCCCTGCTAGTGTTCTCTCTCTTCTCGTTCCTTTCCTCACAGAAACTGCCTGAGGGGACACGGACGCTGGTGAGGCTGTTTCATTTTGTTTTATTCATGTCCGAGCCCAGAACTGTTCCTCCCTCTAAACAGGTACCTTGGGCCCTGGTCACTTACTACACTTGTAAGGGCTGTAACTCCAAAATGCCTGGGTCTGCTGTACCCTCTTGTTCCGCCTGCACCACTGCACCTCCTGACCCCCCTGGTATTTCTATTCAGGATGCTCCCCCAGACCCAGTGGGTTCTGCTGCCCCTCCAAAATGGGTGTCTTCCCTCTCTGTCTATTTCTGACTTGGCACAGGTCTCCTACTCCGTGGTGACTGCCTTAGAGAGGTCTTCCTTACACCGTTCCCCTAGAGAGCCTCGCTCTCCCTCACCCTATTTTAAACGCTCTCACAAGCGTAATAGGGGTCATTCCTATGACTCCTCTCCGGAGTCTTGGTACAGGCGTAGGCGTTCCTCTCATGGCCACCGTCCCTCTGCTATGTCTCCCAGCAAGTGTCTTTCTTCTAGAAGACGCTCCCCGAGTCGCCGTTCTGAATCTCCAGAACGGTGCTCCAGGTCAGTCTCTCCCTCCTCTAAGGCTGCCTCCACCCGTTCCCACTCCCCTGGTGAACTAGTTGATGAGGCTGCTTCTGTTTCTGACTCAGAAGACCACGCAGACATGATCGATACGGTGGACTCATTGGTTTCGGCCATAAGAGACACTTTTCGCTTAGAGGACCCAGGATCTTCGGACGCTGTCCCAGAAGTTTCCTTTTATCGTGCCCGTCCGGCACCCAAAACGTTCAGCTCCCATGCTGAAATTGAAGCCTTGCTAGAGTCTGCCTGGAGGCACCCTGACAAGAGGTTTCAAGAAATAAAGAAGGTTCAATTGCGTTATCCCTTTGCTAAGGACCTTATGACCCGGTGGACCTCACCTCTTACGGTGGACCCACCAGTCTTCCATCTATCTAAGACCCCTACCTTACCTCTGTCCGATGCTGCATCTTTTAAGGATCCAGCGAACAAAAAGGTGGAAACCGTGGCTAAGTTTGCCTTTGAGTCTACGGGTTCATCTCTTCTCCCTACCTTTGCCTCTGCCTGGGTTTCCAGGGCCCTGGCGATTTGGGTTTCCCGACTCCGCCAGGGCATTTCTTCTGGGGCTTCCTCGGAAGAACTGGCCAATTTAATTCTCCTGCTTCTTATGTTCTGCTTCCATGCAGTCGGCCCGCTGTGCTGCTTTTGCCATGGGTAACCTTGTGGCTCTCCGTAGATCCGCGTGGCTTAAATCCTGGGATGCGGACTTAGCTTCTAAAAGGTCTCTCACTGAGCTTCCTTTTACTGGCTCTCGGCTTTTTGGTAAGCGCCTAGACGAGATCATCTCGGAAGCCACGGGAGGGAAGAGTTCCTTATTACTTGAAAATAAGGACCGTACTTCTACCTCCCGCCGTAAATCTACCTTTTTTTGGTCCTTTCAGACCTTTGGGGTCACGAAGGGGACTAGGCAGGCGCCTTCTCGACACAAGAAGGCTCCCTTCTCCCAGGCTCGCCCATCCTGGAAATCGGATAACCGTTCGGGCCGCTCTGCGCCCAAAGCGGGTACCCACAAACCCACCTCTCCCTGAAGAGACTCCCCCACCCGCGTTTTTTTCTCGGGTGGGAGGTCGGTTGTTACTCTTCCGGGACGTCTGGACCACACAGGTGCAGGACTCCTTGGTCAGAGACGTGGTGTCTAACGGTTACCGGATCGAGTTTGCCTCTCTTCCAAAGGATCGTTTTTTCCTTTCCCGAGCTCCACGGTCTCCCTCTTTGGCAAAGGCCTTTCGGGGTGCACTTCAGTCCCTCCTCATTCAGGGGGTCATTGTCCCAGTTCCTCCCAGGGAACGCTTTCGAGGTTTTTATTCCAACCTCTTTGTAGTTCCCAAGAAAGGGGGTTCCGTACACCCAATCTTGGATCTAAAGCTTCTCAACAGGCATCTCCTCCTGCGCCACTTCTGCATGGAGTCTCTCCGTTCGGTTGTGGCGACCATGGATCAGGGGGAGTTTTTTTCCTCGGTGGACATCAGGGACGCCTACCTTCATGTTCCGATTTTTCCGGGACACCAACGGTTCCTCCGATTTGCTGTCCCGGAGGGACATTTCCAGTTTGTGGCTCTCCCCTTCGGCCTGGCCACAGCTCCGAGGGCATTCACCAAGGTCCTTGCACCGGTGATCGGCCTGCTTCGGACAAGGGGGGTCTCAGTAATCCCTTACTTGGACGACCTTCTGATCAAGGCTCCGTCCAGATACCAGAATCTAGAGAGCCTCACCCTTCAGGCATTGTCTCGCTTCGGTTGGTTGGGCAATCGGGACAAGTCCAACCTATCCCCCACTCAGTCCCTGGTTTTTCTAGGACTTCGGTTCGACACCCAGTCCGCCCGGGTTCACCTCCCATCGGACAAGCGATTGACCCTTCTGTCAGGGGTACGTATACTCAGGAACCCTTCCCCAGTGTCCATCCGATTTTGCATGGAAGTCCTGGGTCGGATGGTGGCAGACATGGAGGCCGTTCCCTTCGCTCAGTTTAATTTCCGTCCCCTTCAACTTGCGGTTCTATCCCGTTGGGACAGGTCTCCATTGGCCCTCGATCGCAAGATCGTACTTCCTCGGGCATCTCGCCGCTCCCTTCTGTGGTGGCTCCGCTTCCCCCTGCTTCTTCAGGGACGCTCCTTCCTGCCCCTCCATTGGCTGTTAGTCACGACGGATGCCAGCCTTTCGGGTTGGGGGGGTGTCTTCCGAGACCGGACAGACCAGGGCCTTTGGTCTCCCAGGGAGACTCTCTTCTCGATCAACATCCTGGAACTGAGAGCAATCTACCTTTGTCTGTTACATTGGGAGAACCTTCCCAAGTTCGTGTCCAGTCGGACAACTCCACTGCGGTGGCGTACATCAATCGCCAGGGCGGCACCCGCAGCTCGGCGGCGATGGCCGAAGTTTCCAAGATCCTTCTCTGGGCGGAGCTCAGGGTTCCGGCCATCTCGGCTATCCACATTCCAGGCGTAGACAATTGGGAAGCGAACTTCCTAAGCCGGTCCTCTCCCGATCCCGGAGAGTGGTCCCTTTATCCGGAGGTGTTTGCAGAGATCTGCGGCCTCTGGGGAACTCCAGATGTGGACCTCTTTGCATCCCGCTACAACAAGAAGGTTCCCTTCTATGTGTCAAAGTCACAGGACCCCCGTGCTCTTGCAGCGGACACACTGGTAATTCCTTGGTCGAGGTTCGACCATATCTGTTCCCTCCTCTTCCTCTCCTTCCCAAGGTACTGAGGAAGCTCAGAGCTGAGAACAATCCCGCCATTCTCGTGGCTCCAAATTGGCCTCGGAGGGTGTGGTACGCCGACGTCGTCAGGCTCCTGGACGACGTTCCGCTGCGCCTTCCACTTCGTCCATACCTTCTCTCTCAGGGTCCCCTGTGCCACCCCAATTTACCGTCTCTGCATTTGACGGCATGGCTGTTGAGACCGCGGTACTAAGGGCCCGGGGCTTCTCAACACAGGTGATTCGCACCATGCTTAAGGCACACAAGCCCTCTTCCTCAAGGATTTACCACCGTACCTGGCGGTCTTATTTTCGTTGGTGCGAATCCCAATCTATTTCTCAATTCGTGTTCTCCCTTCCTCGACTTCTTTCATTTTTGCAGTCAGGGCTGTATCAACAATTAGCTCTCAGCTCCTTAAAGGGTCAAGTGTCTGCCCTTTCCATTCTTTTCCAACGCCCTCTGGCATCTGATTCTCATGTTCGGACTTTTCTTCAAGGAGTGGCCCAAGCGGCTCCTCCTACAGGTCTCCTACACCTCCTTGGGATCTGAATTTGGTCCTTGGCGCTCTACAGGGCGCGCCCTTTTAACCCCTCAGGGAGATTTCCCTTCGTCTCCTTTCCTGGAAGGTGGCATTCCTTGTGGCAATTACCTCAATCAGACGGGTTTTCGGAATTGGCGGCTCTTTCTTGCCACTCTCCCTTTCTAATTGTCCATCAGAACAAAGTTGTTTTTCGTCCGGTTCCTTCTTTCGTGCCTAAGGTGGTTTCTGCTTTCCACCTTAATGAGGATATCGTACTCCCGTCCTTTTGTCCCGCTCCATCTCATCCCGGGGAGCGTTTGCTTCATAAACTTCATGTGATACGGGCGGTGTGTACCTACCTCTCAGTTACATCTTCTTTTCGTCAGTGTGATCCCTTTTTTGTTCTTACGGACGGCCACCGTACGGACGGCTACCTTCCTCTAAGGCGACCATTTCGCGGTGGATTAGGTCTGCCATTTCGGAAGCTTAACGTTGTAGGGGGAAGACCCCTCCTTTCAGGGTTTCAGCTCACTCCACGCATTCTGTTGGAGTTTCCTGGGCTCTTCATAACAGAGCCTCAGCCTCTCAAGTCTGTAAGGCGGCTACCTGGTCGTCCTTGCACACTTTTACTAAATTCTACCAGGTTCATACCTTTGCATCCGCGGATGCTAGTCTGGGCCGAAAGCTGTTGCAGGCGGCGGTGGCCCAGCCTGCCCCTTGATTGTTTTCTGTGCCCACCCTAGGGACGGCTTTGGTATGTCCCAAGGTCTGTGTCCCCCAATGGAGTCGATAGAGAGAGAGGGGGATTTTTGTCTTTCTCAAAGGATCCATTGGGGGACACAGCTCCCGCCCTTTCTTTGGTGTTCTGGTTTTGGTTATCTGTCCGAGGGTGTGTTCAGTTAATTTTTTTGTTCTGGTTACCTCGGACTGGTCTTGGTTTTTTGCCTCTCGGTCCTCTCCTACTGCTTGGGGACTAAACTGATTACCTCAGGCTCTGTAGGCTGGTATATCCTGCTGGGAGGAGCCGTCTTCTTGGTTTCCTTAGTGTCAAGTCTCCTAGCAACAACATCATACACCCAAGGTCTGTGTCCCCCAATGGATCCTCTGAGAAAAGGATTTTACGATAAGACAAAAATCCCTCTTTTTTATATTGATAGAAGCACGGGTAATGCTTTCACTAAGGCATAGGTGTTGCAGAACCAAAACTGGTTCTTAAAATTAGTTTGGGGAAAAAATAAATCTCAATGGGGGATCCGATTACTATGTACAAATATATGAGTTGATAGTACAGAGATCTTTCCTGGGACCTTTTATACCTAGGGCTGTAACCATGACAAGGGGACATCCTCTGTGTATAGAGGAAAGATGGTTTCGCCTGGCAATCTTTTTTTGAAAAATATGGTATTGCATTCTATGGCTGCTAGATATCTGGTAAAAAGATGCCGATCAAGGGATTTATTCTGATATTCTGTGTCTGGAAGGAATTTTTAGTATGGGGCAATTGGCATACGCCTCATAATTTTATTTTTGAATTACTCTGAATTAGACAGTAAGATTATACAGTACTAGTCAAAAGTGTTAAATTAGAATATTTTATATTTTAGATTCTGCAAAGTAGCTCCCTTTTGCTTTAGTGATATAATTGCACACTTTTGGCATTCTCTCAATCAGCTTCATGAGGTACAGTGAAATCTCTTTTAAAAAGACCACCCAAAATTGCATTGAAAAGTGACATTCTATGGTGGTGGTTTTCTCAGGGAAAATGCATAATGCAAGGTAGACTACTGTAGTCACCTGGAAGGGTTTTGAACGAACAGGTATGCCTTGTAAAGCGTTAGCCCTTGTTAAGAAAACCTATGGCATGAACAGGTGTGTCCAACCTTTTGGCAGGAACTGTAGGTTCAAATTGACTTTCTTCAACTCTTCAGCCTTGTCAGCAGTATTATATATTTATTTCTTTTATAACTTTCCTTACATGTCTTTTATTATAAAATCTTGAATTCCACAGTGCTAACAGTGCTGACCAGGTGCTCCATGCACTCTGAGACTGCCATACATACAAGAGTACCATGGTTGTGTATCTCCGGCGCTCCTATAGAGAATGCATGGAACGCATGCTGACACACTGCTCCATGCACAGGAGATTGCAGGGGTTCCAGTAGTTTGACCCCTGTGATCAGTCGCTTATCTCCTATCTTGTGTCTGGGGCATAAGTTTTAAAGTAGTTGAGTAATTGATGATGCAGCCATTTTGGAGTTGAGACTTTATAATATCCTTAGTTTGTGGTTGTTAATGTCGTGGTTTTGCAAGTAAACAGTTTTACCAACAAACTTTTTGCAGCTGTTAAAGAACTATGGTAGTTTGTGGTAAAACTGCATGATGGCTTGGTTTTTGGGGAATTCTGCAGCAATGTACCTGCATTATTATGTATGGTTTATTTAGTTCGCTACAAGCAATAATACTGGGCAGTTTGTTTTCTTACGAATTGTTCTGTGGTGCCAACTATTAATTGTGAGCATTGACCATATATATATATATATATATATATATATATATATATATATTTATATATTATCTTGGATCTGCTCTGGTTGTGCCCCTCTCTGGACATTTTTGTGTTTTCTTTATAGTGCGTTGAAGAAATTTTGGGTTATCTTAAGTCCTGTTTCAGCCGTGAACCTGTGATGGCCACTGTCTGTGTTCAGCAGGTGAGATTAAAATTAAAGTCTATTAACTTTACTTAAAAAGAAACCATGCATGTGATCAACTGTTATAACCACAGAAAGCTCCACAGACATGTAGTATTACAGGATGCCCATTCAAGTGAATGAGACATGATGTAACACGCGCTAGTTGTGAATCCTCTAGAGCAGGCAGTTTATTTCAGCGAACCAAATCCTAAACAGAAGATTAAGATGGAACATTATTAAGCTAAACATGCACAGCACATATATAACATCATTATGGGATAGTCGCACACACTTCATTTCCCAAATGTTAGATAATAAAGCCAAAATTCCTACAGTCTTGTAGAAAAGTATAGAATTGTTTATTTTTAATAGAGGAAATAGATTACTGTGTATTGGTGAGATATGTTTACCATCAGTTGCTCTAGATCAGTGCTCCCCAGCCTTCAGCTGCCATTGCATGATGGGAGTTGTAGTATTGCAACAGCTGGAAAGCCACTGAATGGGGAACACACTTGATGCTGACTGGACTTACATTGGTGCCTAAAAAGAGACAGTTTTTCATTGTGTGCCCAATTTTGCTATCTGTCAAAGAGTACTTGCAGGCACCAAAAAGTGAAGAGAAACAAAAAAAAAAAAACAGCAACTTTTTCTTTTCCCCAATGGGAGGTGATTTTCAAGCTAAAATAGAGATTTTTGAGCTGAAAAACGTGTTTTTTTGCTAAAAAAAAACAAAAAAAAAAAATATGCTGATTTTGACTGTGTGAACAAGCCCTTTCATAACCCATTGCTATGAATTGACACAGTGTTATAATTAATTTCTCCTGTGGTGGTGCTTCAGGGAAATTAAACACTTATAGTTCTCCACACATAGTATAGCTGATTGAAAGGGGATGGGGACCATTTGATCATCTTATTGTTAACCTGTTGGGGACAGAGGGCGTACAGGTACACCCTCTTGTCCTGGTACTCAAGGATGGAGGGCAGTGATCGGAACGGGATGCCTGCGGATATCATTCAGCAGGCATCCTCTGGCAATGCCTAGGGGGGTCCCGACCCCCCCCCATAACATCAATTCTGACTGGTGAACCATGTTTTTTCCGAGCTGATCGGGTTTCTGGTGATCCGATCGCCCGGAAAATAAGTGTGATCAGCCCCGATCATCCTGAAGGATAGGAGTGAGGTGCCACCTTCTCCTATCCCCAGCCAATGATCGGTCAGGGAAATTAACTCTGACCCCCTAACCCCCCCGACCAATGGCAGTTGGGGGGGGGGGGGGGGTTTACTGTTCATTTCCCCTGCTCTGCCCACCGATAGAAGTCCAGGCAGAGCAGGGGCAGCGAGGGGGGAGCATGGCCTGCTTCCCGGGCAGCATGAATCACCAGAGACGGCGGGCGGCAGCAGATAACGCGGCGGAGGAGGAGGCTGCAGTGAAAATCGCTGGTAAGTGATCTTCACTGTGGCCATCTCGAAGTTGCAAAACTACAACTCCCAGCATGTCCATGTTATAGTTCTGTAACATCTGTCCCTTCAATTGTTGCAGAACTACAACTCCCAGCATGCCTGGACATGCTGGGAGTTGTAGTTTTGCACTACAGTATACGGTGGTCTCCAAACTGAAGCCCTCCAGATGTTGCAAAACTACAATTCCCAGCATGCCCAGACAGTCATGGATGCTGGGCAGTGTAGTTCTGCAACATCTGTCCCTTCAGTTGTTGCTGAACTACAACTCCCAGCATGCCTGGACAGTCTGGGCATGCTTGGAGTTATGGTTTTGCAACATCTGGGGGGCCATAGTTTGGAGGCCACTACAAAGTGGTCTCCAAACTGTTATTCTCCAGTTGTTGCAGAACTACAACTCCTAGCATGCCTTTCGGCTCTCAGTGCATGCTTGGAGTTGTAGTTTTGCAACAGCTGGAGGAACACGGGTTGGGAAACACTGAGCTAGAGTCTGTTTCCTAACTCAGTGGTTCCCCACCAGTGTGCCTACAGCTGTGGCAAAACTACAACTCCCAGCATGTACGGCCTGTCAGTACATTGTGGGAGTTGTAGTTTTGCAACAGCTGGATGTTGCCCCCCCTCCCGTACAAGGTACATTCACACGGGCGGGGGTTTACAGTGAGTTTCCTTCTGCAAGTTTGAGCTGCAGCAAGTTTTCCACCGCAGCTCAAACTCCCAGCGGGAAACTCACTGTAAATCCCAGCCCGTGTGAATTTACTCTAAAAACACTACACTACACAAAATAAAGAGTAAAACACTATATACAAACCCTTACACGGTCCCGCCCCTCCCCCAATAAAAATGAATAACTTCTTGTACGGCACTGTTTCTAAAATGGAGCCTTCAGCTGTTGCAAATCAACAACTCCCAGCATTGCTGGACAGCCATTGACTTTCCTGGCATGCTAGGAGTTTAGCAATAGCTGGAGGCACCCTGTTTGAGAAACACTGCCGTAGGGTATTTTTGGTAGATACAAGCGCCACGCTTGTATCTGGGTTTGCCCCTATGCAAATCCTAAATTTAGGCCTCAAATGTGCATGGCGCTCTCTCACTTCAGAGCCCGGTCGTATTTCAAGGCAACAATTTAGGGCTATCAATTTTGGGGGTCTTTTTCTCCTTTTACCCCTTATGAAAAGGTAAAGTTAGGGGCTAAAACAGCATGTTAGTGTAAAATAAACCAGCATTTTAGTGTAAAAAAATTTACACGAACATGTTGATGTTGCCCAATACTTTTCATTTTCACAAGAGGTAAAAGGAGAAAAAGACCCTACAAAATTTGTAACGCAATTTCTCCTGAGTATTGAAATACCCCATATGTGGGCGTAAAATGCTCTGCGGACGCACAACAAGGCTCAGGAGTGAGAGCGCACTATGCACATTTGAGGCCTAAATTGGGGTGGCTGGTAGTTACAGCGGTTCTGACATGAACGCAAAAATGAAAACACTCACATGTGACACCATTTTGGAAACTACACCCCTCAAGGAACGTAATAATGGGTACGGTGAGCCTTAACACCCCATAGGTCTTTGACGAATTTTCATTAAAATGTGACGTAAAATTGAAAAATGTGTTTTTTTCCCCCCTGAAATGCTGGTGTTACCCCAAATTTTTGATGGGGAAAAAAGCACCCAAAAATTTGTTACACTTCTTCTTAGTAAGGAAATACCCCATATGTGGATGTTAAGTGCTCAGCGGGCACACTACAGGGCTCAGAAGAGAAAGAGCGCCATTGGGCTTTTGAAGAGAGAATTTGCCTGGAATTTAAGGCCACGTGTGTTTACAAAGCCCCCATGGTGCCAGAACATGTTGACTCCATTTTGGAAATTACACCCCTCACGGAATGTAACAAAGGGTGCAGTGAGCATTTACACCTCACATGTGTCTGACAGATTTTTTTGAACGGACGTCCGTAAAAATGAAAAATTTACTTTTTCATTTGCGCAGCCCACTGTTCCAAAGATCTCTGTCTGACCACATTGCTCTCTGCTGACACCTTTGTCCATTTTAGGAACTGTCTATAGTAGCAAATATCCATAGAAAACCTATCCTGCTCTGGACAGTTCCTGACATAGACACAGGTGTCAGCAGGAGAGCCCTGTGGTCAGACTGAAAGGAATTTCAAAAAGAAAAGAACTTCCTTTGGATCATACAGCACCTGATAAATACTGGAAGGATTAAGATTTTTTTAGAAGTAATTTACAAATCTTTTTTACTTTCTGACACCAGTTGATAAAAAAAATAATAATAAGTTTTTAAAAAAATAAAATGCTGTAAAAGCATGTTCTACATGTCCTATAGTAGTTACAGGAGCCATGATATGATAGGTCAACAAGCAACTAATTAACTAAACAGCAACGTACAAAAAACAAATTATAAATTGTGATAAAAGGATGCTAGGTTGTGTTTATACAGGCCAAATAGCAAATTTTGGAAAAAGTTAGAACTTTGCTGTATTTCTAAATGCCCTCCTTTGTCTAAATATTTAATAATCTCATTGGTTTTCTTCAGCTATTAAAGACACTATTTGGGACTAATTTGGCATCACAGTTTGAGGCTTTATCTTCCAACCCTGGTAAATCACAAGGCAAAGCCCAGCGCCTGGGCTCCTCTAACCTGCGACCTGGTCTCTACCATTACTGCTTTATGGCACCCTACACTCATTTTACCCAGGCATTGGCAGATGCCAGTCTGAGAAATATGGTTCAGGCTGACCAAGAGCAGGACACATCAGGGTAAGCTCTTCTATCTGGAGATTATTCGATTTTTATTATTTTAGATTTATAGATGAATTATCTGTTATTTTTACTTATTACAGATGGTTTGATGTTCTCCAGAAAGTTTCTTCCCAACTAAAGAACAACATTACCAACGTTACTAAGCATCGTGCTGACAAGGTAATCTTCTGAAATACCATCATTGATCTATTGTCCTAGTATTTTACTAAAACGCAGTGTCATTGTATTTTACACTATATATTGCACCCTGCATAACGCAGATGGTGCTCACTGGTTGGGTGTGTCCCAACTGTGTAAATTCGTAACCACAGCACTCCATTGTAGATTAGACTCAATGCGCATGTCATTGTTTACTTACTACATGAAGGATCATGGATTTTAGCCTTATACGGCATAAAAAGAAATAGGACTTTCTGTATCGGCTCCATTGGCGGACACAGACCATGGGGTATATGCTGCTGTCACTAGGAGGCTCGACACTATGGCAACAAGAGAAGTCGGCTCCTCCCAGCAGGGTATACCCGCCCACAGGCACCTGAGGTAATCAGTTTTAGCTTAGTGTCTTAAGGAGGTGGACATGGTCTGGAGTTCTCTCCAGACCAGGTCTTATGTTTTATTATTTTTCTAGTTAGGGATGTTAGTTTTTTTATTCCTTTTTCTTTCATGTTTTCAGGTGGGGATTCAGGAACTGCATCTCACTGTCTCCCCATTGCGATTGAGGGGGCACAGACATTGCGTATATGTGCTGTTAACCCCCTCTCGCCAGCGGTCAGCGCCTGGAGTTGTACCTCATGGGTCCGGGCCCCCCTATTTCCCTGCTCGCCTCGCTTGCACATGGTAGCTCGGCGTGATGCAGGTGACAGAAAGCTGACTGAAGACCTCATAGAAGACTTCATTAGGTAAGTTCTTCTGACTGAGGTGAGTATATTCCCTTTCTCCTTAGGTACAGCCTTGCAACCTCTGGAGACCCTCACTTTTTGCCCACTTTTTCTCAGGGGCTGGCCTGGACAGGGTTTTTTCTATATTTATTGCTGGGGTGAGTAGGAGCATTTTTGGACTGGGGCACAGCTTTATTCATACTTTTCACTTTCCTGAACGATATGTGTGTGTGGTGTGTGTGTTTCTTTAAGCGTCTGACAGCCGCGGCGTTTTTACTGTGCGGGCGTATGAAGCGCCGGCTTGCTTTCGCTTTCAGCAGCGGTTGGCTGCCGGCGGCTTCTCGCTCGCTCCCTTCCCCGCAAGCGCATATGCGAATGACCGTGCGCTCGGGGAGAGAAGCAGGCGTGGGCGCCATTACTGACCTTCTTGTCAGAAGCTGAGGGCACTATATTGCTCCACCCCCTCTATTGTCGGGGCTTCTAAGAGGCACAAATTAGCCTCCAATCAGCGCTGTGCGCGCGTTTGTGAGAGGCAGGGGCCAATCAGCAGTGCCCCTGCTCCTCCCCCTCCTCTTTTGCAATTGGCTGGCATTTCTTCACTAGAACGGAGTTCTCCTCACAGCAGCTGCCCTGGGGTCACAGACTTGGGCTGCACAGACAACTGGAGCGTTAGTTCATCATTTTCTCTGTAAAAGCTGTAATTCCAAAATGCCTGGTTCTGCTGAACCCATTTGCTCCCTCTAAACAGTTAACTGGAGTGTTAGCCACTCATTACATCTGTAAAAGCTGTATCTCAAAAATGTCTGGTTCGGCTGAACCACTTGTTCTGCCTGCTCCACTGCTCCCCCAGACCCCCCTGCTATTCTACCCCGGTTGTCTACCAGACCCGGTGGGTTTGGCCGCCCCTCCAGCCTGGATTCTCTCCCTCCCCCAGTCTATAACCGACTTGGCTCAGGTCTCCCGTTATGTGGTGACTGCATTGGAGAGGCCCTCCCGGCCCTCCGGAGGGTCCCATTCTCCCCCTATACTGATGCTCTCGCAGCGTCATGGGGGTGTTTTTCATCTGACTCCTCCTCCGAGTCTTCTGGCAGGCACGGGTGCTCCCCCCACAGGCATCGCTCCGTTACTCCGCCCTGTAGAAAGCGTATCTTCCCTAGAGGACGCTCCCATGGTCGCCGCTCTGGCTCTCCAGACCCGCGTACCTGGTCAGTTCCCCCCCCCCCCCCTTCCAGGGCCACCTCACACATTCCCATTCACCTGGAGAACTTGTGGATGTAGTTTCCAATTCGGCCTCTGATTCAGAGGACCACATGGATATGTGGGACATGGTGCACTCATTAGTCTCGGCCACAAGAGACACCTTCCATCTAGAGGAACCAGGAACTTTGGACGTGGCTCCAGAAGTTTCCTTTAATCTTGCCCAACCTCCATGGCTGCCTCACCTCGTTCCCATTCACCCGAAGAACTTATGGATGAGGTTTCTGATTTGGCCTCCGACTCAGAGGAACACACGGATATGCCTGATGTGGTGTGCCCATTGGTTTCGGCCATAAGAGACACCTTCCAGCTAAGGACCCAGGAACTTCGTACATGGTCCAGAAGTTTCCTCTCATCGTGCCCGACCTCTTCCAGGGCTGCCTCACCTCGTTCCCGTTCACCTGGAGAACTTGCGGATGAGGTTTCTGATTCGGCCTCTGACTTAAAGGAACGCACGGATGCCTGATGTGGTGTACTCATTGGTTTCGGCCATAAGATACACCTTCCATCTAAAGGACCCAGGAACTTCGGACATGGCTCCAGAAGTCTCCTTTTCTTCGTACCTGACCGGCACCCATGACCTTAAGCTCTCACGCTGAATTTTACGCCCTGCTGGTATCAGCCTGGAGGCACGCTGACAAGAAGTTTCAGGAAACATAGAAGGTTCAAGCGCGGTATCACTTCACCAAGGACCTCATTGCTCGGTGGACCTCCTCTCCAACTGTGGATCTGCCGGTCTCCCGCCGCTCTAAGGCGCCTACCGGGCATTTGGCTGATGCGGCTGCCTTCAAGATCCAGCCGACATGAAGGTGGAGACTTTGGCAAACTTTGCCTTTGAGACAGCAGGATCTTCCTGCTTTTGCTTCGGCCTGGGGGTCAAGGGCCCTTTCAGTATGGTCTCCCATCTCCGCCAGGGTAGTCTTCAAGATCCCTCTGGAGGATTTATTTAATCTAGCTCCCGATACTCCGCAGCTGGAGATTTTCTGTTCCATGCACAGCCACTGTGCTGCCTTTGCCACAAGCTATCTGGTAGCCACCGTCCCTCCATGTGGCTTAAAGCCTGAAATGTGGACGCTGCCTTCAGGAAGTGAGGCGTCGGGCGGAAAAGAGTTCTTTATTACCTCTATATCAAGGATGCCCGCCTCCACATCTCATTATTCCGGTCATCAGCGGTACCTCCGCTTTGCAGTTCCGGACGGTCATTTTCTATTGTTGCTCTCCATTTCGGTCTGGCCACTTCTCCGCAGACCTTTAACAAAATCCTGGCACCTGTGATAGCCCTTTTACGGACAACAGTTGTTTCCATGATGGACGACCTTCTGATCAGAGCTCCAGCCAGGGCCCAGATCCTGGAGAGTCTTAGTCTCAACGTCCAGACCTTGTCTCTCTTCGGTTGGATGGTCATTCGGGACAAGTCCAACCGCTTTCCTGGGGCTCCAGTTCGACGCGGCCTCTGCCCGCTTCCAACTCCGCCGACCAATCGGCTGACTCGATTATGAAGAGTCCGATGACTTCGGCACCCTGCTCCAGTTTCCATTCGCTTTTGCATGGATGTCCTGGGTCGGTTAGCGGCAGCCGTGGAGGCCGTGCCATTTGCCCAGTTTCATCACCGACCTCTTCAATTGGTGATTCTCTTCCGGTGGGACAGGTCTCCATTGTCACTCGACAGTCTTGTCGGTCCCTTCTATGGTGGCTTCATTTCCCCCCTGCTTTTTCGTGGGCGCTCCTTCCTGCCCCTCCCTGCCAGTCTGTAGGTCTTGGGAGGTGTTTTCAAGGACCGGCCGGTCTGGGGCCTTGGTCCCTCGAGAAGCCCTTTTTCCTTCAACATGTTGGGGCCTAGGGCAATCCTTTCTTTGCTTGCTTCTTGGGAAATTCCCTTCTGGGCGGAAATCAGTCTTCCGGCCATCTCGGTGCTTTTCATTCCGGGCGTTTCTGGGATGTGGTCTTTCTCAGCCGGTCCTCAGCCGTCCAAGGCGAGTGGTCCCTACATCCGGAGGTGTCTGCAGTGATCTGCAACCTCTGGGGTGCTCCAGGCGTGGACCTCTGCATGTCCCGCCACAACCAAGCGTTCCTCTTTCTTGGTCGGGCTTTTCCCTACCTTATCTGTTTATTGGTCGGGCTTTGAGCTACCTTATCTGTTTCCTCCCCTTCCTCTCTTTTCGGGGTCCTGAGGAAACTCACAGCAGAGGGCGTTCCCGCCATTCTCGTGGCCCAGACTTGACCCGGTGGGTGTGGTACGTCGTCGTGGTCAGACTCCTGTACTACTTACCTCTGCACCTTCCCTATCGTCCAGACCTCCTATATCAGGTCTCCTGTGCCACCCCTATTTACCGTCTCTGCTTTTGACGGCGTGGCGGTTGAGACATCGGTTCTGAGGACCCGCGGTTTCTCTTACCAAGTGGTTCACACCATGCTGAGGGCTCACAAGCCTTCCTCTGCAAAGATTTACCACCATACCTGGCGGCCTTATTTCTGTTGATGTGAAACTTAGCCTTTTTCTCCGGTCGTGGTTGGCTTTCAGCTCCCTTAGGGGGTCAAAGGTTCGGCCGTTTCCATTCTTTTTCAACGTTCTTTGGCATTCAATTATCATGTCCGCACCTAGTTCAGGGAGTGGCACAAGCTGCCCCTCCTTATCAGTCCCCTTTTTTCCCTTGGGACTTGCACTTGGTCTTAGGTGATCTGCAAGATGCCCCTTTTGACCCTCTCAGGGACATTTCTCTTCTCCTCCTTCCCTGGAAGGTGGCATTCCTTTTTGCTCTTACCTCTGTTAGGAGGGTGTCAGAGCTGGTAGCTCTCTCCTGCCGTTCTCCCTTCCTGGTGGTATACCAGGACAAGTTGTTTTCTGTCCAGGTCCGTCCTTCTTACCTGAGATGGTTTTTGACTTTTTCATCTCAATGAGAACATCGTCCTACCATCCTCTTGTCCGACCCCTTCTCATCCCTGGAAGCGCTTGTTCCACAGCCTGGTTGTGGTGAGGGCTGTTCGGACTTCTCTCAGTCACTCTTTCCTTTTGGCGGTGTTACCCCCTTTTTTGTTTTTCCGGAAGGTCGTTGTATAGAACAACTTGCTTCTACGACCACCATTTTTCGGTGGATCCGATCTGCTCTTTTTGGGAGCTTACCGCTGCAAGGGGAAGATCCCACCCTTCAGGGGTTTGGCTCATTCCACCCGTTGTTCGGGGCATCCTGAGCCCTCCGCTACGTGACTTCAGCCTTGCAGTTCTGTAAGGCGTCCGCGTGGTCATCTTTGTACACTTTCTCAAGGTGCTACCAGATTCATGCCTTTGCATCAGTTGATGCTACTGGTCCAACCGTCCACCTGTCTGATTCCTTACCCAGCCTAGGGACGGCTTTGGTACGTCCCATGGTCTGTGTCCCCCAATGGAGCCAATAGAGAAAAGGAGATTTTTTATGCTTACCGTAAAATCTTTCTTGAAGGATCCATTGGGGGACACAGCTCCCACCCTTTTTTCTGGTGTTCCTATTTCAGTTATCTGTCTGTCCGAAGGTGTGTTCAGTTGCCTTTTCTTCTGATTGCTCGGACAGTTTGTGGTTTTCTCTTGACCTGTCGGTCTTCTCCTATTGCTTTGGGACTAAAACTGATTACCTCAGGTGCCTGTGGGCGGGTATACCTTGCTGGGAGGAGACGACTTCTCTTGTTGCAATAGTGTCGAGCCTCCTAGTGACAGCAGCATATACCCCATGGTCTGTATCCCCCAATGGATCCTTCGAGAAAGAGATTTTACGGTAAGCATAAAAAAATCTCCTTGTGGCACTCACCCCAACTAGTGAAACTAGTTGCCGCTTGTGGTATGCTCCCGCACCTGTAGCTGCGTTATACAGTCTTTAGCTCCCCATGAAGAATTTCGTCTTTTGCTGTTCATCCCGATCTTGATGAAATAAACTCATTCATGCAAGTTACCGGGTGAGTGCAACTGTCCTATTTCTTTTTATGCTATATTTGTTATAAAAACTTTCCTACAATCAATTTGCACCCGATAGGGATCTAGATTTCAGAGTACTCCAGCGGTGGTAAATATTGGTGTATAGCAGTGCCTGGCTACCTTTTTCTATGTATCACCGCAATTTTTGCCTTATGCCAATGCTTTAGCTCTCCTGGGCCTTGATCATTCCCTGATCTGTGGTTATAGCCAAATAAGATAGAGAAAAGCAGTCTTTCTCCAAATTAGGAAGCCGTAACAGCAGTTTGACCTTAACCCCTAACGACGCAGGACGTATATTTACGTCCTGCGCCGGCTCCCACGATATGAAGCGGGATCGCGCCGCGATCCTGCATCATATCGCTTTGGTCCCGGCGCTCATCAACGGCCGGGACCCGCGGCTAATACCACACATCGCCGATCGCGGCGATGTGCGGTATTAACCCTTTAGAAGCGGCGGTCAAAGCTGACCGCCGCTTCTAAAGTGAAACTGAAAGTGACCCGGCTACTCAGTCGGGCTGTTCGGGACCGCCGCGGTCAAATCGCGGCGTCCCGAACAGCTGATCGGACACCGGGAGGGCCCTTACCTGCCTCCTCGGTGTCCGATCGACGAATGACTGCTCCGTGCCTGAGATCCAGGCAGGAGCAGTCAAGCGCCGATAATGCTGATCACAGGCGTGTTAAATAAACGCCAGTGATCAGCATAGGAGATCAGTGTGTGCAGTGTTATAGGTCTATAACACTGCAAAAAAAAAGTTAAAAAAAAAGTGTTAATAAAGGTCATTTAACCCCTTCCCTAATAAAAGTTTGAATCACCCCCCTTTTCCCATAAAAAAAATAAGTGTAAAAAAAAAAAAAATAAACATGTGGTATCGCCGCGTGCGTAAATGTCCGAACTATAAAAATATATCATTAATTAAACTGCACGGTCAATGGCGTAAGCGCAAAAAAAATTCCAAAGTCCAAAAAAGCGTATTTTGGTCACTTTTTATACCATTAAAAAAATGAATAAAAAGTGATCAAAAAGTCCGATCAAAACAAAAATCATACCGATAAAAACTTCAGATCAGGGCGCAAAAAATGAGTCCTCATACCGCCCTGTACGTGGAAAAATAAAAAAGTTATAGGGGTCAGAAGATGACATTTTTAAACGTATAAATTTTCCTGCATGTAGTTATGATTTTTTCCAGAAGTGCGACAAAATCAAACCTATATAAGTAGGGTATCATTTTAACCGTATGGACCTACAGAATAATAAGGTGTAATTTTTACCGAAATATGCACTGCGTAGAAACGAAAGCCCCCAAAAGTTACAAAATGGCGTTTTTTTCCGATTTTGTCGCACAATGATTTTTTTTTCCGTTTCGCTGTGCATTTTTTTGTAAAATGACTAATGTCACTGCAAAGTAGAATTGGCGACGCAAAAAATAAGCCATAATATGGATTTTTAGGTGGAAAATTGAAAGGGTTATGATTTTTAAAAGGTAAGGAGGAAAAAACGAAAGTGCAAAAACGGAAAAACCCTGAGTCCTTAAGGGGTTAAAGAAATGGGAGCCAGCAGCAGTGGCATCTCTATGGACCAATGTAGTATACAGGGCTGCTATTGTTGGGTCCGCCCGGTCTTTTCAGCCATTGCATATTGTCACGTAATAACAAAAATACTTTCGCTTTTAATCTAATCTACAATGGAGTGCCATGGATCTTGCTGGTTTTTTTTAGATTCTGCAGAGATAATACATTGTCAAAGCTAAAATCGTTGGTGACCATCTGATTTCCCAACTGAATTTCCAAGCAATGCCATCACAATCTGAGTTTTTCAGATTTTTTTTTTTTTGTGCAGTAAATGATCTCTACTGCAGATGGAAGAAAACTGCATATAGTGTGAATGATAACCGTGGTCATGTTTTAAGGACTGAAGATAAGAGTTAAAAAATAAAGATAAAAACATTTTTTCCCAGAATACTATTCACAATCACATCCGCCTGTTTGAGCCCCTGGTAATAAAAGCCTTGAAGCAGTACACCACTACTACATCTGTGCAACTTCAGAGACAAGTCCTCGACCTGCTCGCCCAACTTGTCCAGCTTCGTGTCAACTATTGTCTGTTGGATTCTGACCAGGTAATATTTCCATGCTGAGCTGCATCTGACTGTTACAAACAGATGATGGGTTGCCCTTGTAGGCCCATATATGCCAATGAGTGTACAGATTGTTGCAGTTTTTTTGTTGCAAGTATGAGTTCATCTGCAGGGGGAGGAGGATGACTTTTGAGAGGACAACTTTGAAGAGGCCCTGTCATTATGAAAAACTTTTTATACTGTGTAGTACTACTGATAAGAATACTTTTTTAAATATACATTAAAAAAAAAAGAAAATTCAATTTTACAAAATTTTTTTTTAATGAAAAACACCACTAGGGGTCATCTGTCTTTATGCAGACAGATAACTCTGTATTTTGCAGCATACTGGATACCAGCCGTAAAGTGTGTTGGTATCCAGTGTAGGAGATCACCATTGCACCACTACAGCCTTCAGCTGTTCCTAAACTACGACTCCCATGATGGGAGTTGTAGTTATACAACAGCTGGGGGTACAATCTTTGTAAAACTCTGTTACAGAGCTCTGTATTCTTCAGCTGTGTGCCTCCAGCTCTTGCAAAACTAAAGAAGATGTGTGGGCATGCTGGGAGTTGTAGTTTTGCAACAGCTAAATGCAACACTGCTCTAAGAGTGCTTTATAAACACTGCAGCTCCAGCTTTTGCAATGCAAAACTACATCACTCAGCATGCTTGGACAGCCAAAGCTTTCTTTGACTCCTGAAAGACGTAGAAGCTGACCAGACATTCAGGAGTCTGTGAAAGCTGAATGACACACACAGTGACAGCTATGTTAATTAGAATCCAGCTTCACTAGGAACAGATAGAAAATGTATGCATAAAAACTACTGTGCAGTGATTTGCAGACTGCCAGGCTGCTCCCAGACTCAGAGCAGATGAGTCATCACAGTGAGGGAGAGTGATGGACACGCCCCCTCCATAAGGCACGGGGGGTGAAAAAAAGCAAGTGAGCAACATATAAATGCTATTTGTTAGAGATATATAGGTCCTACACACATTAAAATTTAAATGATATGGACATAATCGGGATTAGGTACTGAGTAACATATTCTTTTTTTTTTTCTTCTTCTTTTTGCACTATGACAGGTACGCTTTAAGCATCATTAAAAAAAAAGTTTTGTCGTGTCATTCAGATATGTCAGAAGGTTTGATTAATCAGGACCTCAGTGCTGAGACCCACACTGATCCCTAGATAGACAGATGTAGCCTGGGGATATACAGCAGTTTCACCACTTCGGCACTGATAACAAAAACGATTTCAAGATATTTTAATCACATATATGACTTATCTACTCTGTGTAGTTTTAAGTTTTCTACATAATTTTTCATGCCTTTTAGGTCTTCATTGGCTTTGTACTGAAGCAGTTTGAGTACATTGAAGTGGGTCAGTTCAGGTAAGCTCCTATCTTAAAGGGGTATCTGTGAGTGCTCAGATATGATCAGCGCTGCTGATAGTGTTATATAGCTGCTTGTACAATAAAGGGGTTAATAAAGTCTGTGCTGTCAAATCAGAGAAAATTGCACTTTTATATCTTCTATGAAAAGTCAGAGGCATTCTCCAGCCACATTAGTGCCATGGTCTGGCACAACCCCCTGCCCACCCACATCACCCCCCACCCCAATAACCCCCACCCCAAATGAACAATCCGTCTCAACCCCACACCCAGCAGGCTATAAATTAGTCAGGCAAAGGAAACAGACAGGGAGTCGTGGTGTGTATGTCATGGTCTCCTAAGGGCAGACAGCAGGGAGACAGGCGAGAAGAGAAGGGCACGGCCAATTCCATACCTTCAAACAGCTATCAAACAGGAGACATTCAGTCCGGCCAGACAAACATAATCTTCAGCCATCCCAACCACACACATGCCACAAGCAGAAGAACAAGTAATTATGTCCCAACTTCAGAAGGAGTAAACTTTCTCACCCAGGGACCCCATATGCCATCAAAGTTCTGCTCCACCTTTCTTTTAATATAGATCCCCTTTTCCAATCTAACTACATATTTAATCCGAGCAATCAGATCTGCAACATCCAGAGGAGTAGGTCTGATCCAGTATTGCGCTATTAGTTTTCAAGCCTGATATAAAACCCGTAGTATACCGGTCTCCATCAGGGAGGGTTCCTGACCACAACCGTTAACACATTTTAGTGAGTCTAGCTCAGGTCACCCCATACACCATCCGAATGAGAGCAAGCACCTCCCTCCAATAAGTGTCCAGATGTGGGCAATCCCACATCCTATGCAGGAGATGTGCCTCCAACCGACCACACTGTGGGCATGAAGAATCTGGTCGCACCCCAATTTTATGCAGGAACACCGGAGTTTTATACACTATGCAGGGGAAAAAGCTGGAACAGCCTATTAGATTCTGACAGAGAGAGAAAGGGAGTAAGTATAACACCAGCGTCCCTCTCCCATTTACCATGGATAGTCAAGGGGAATTTGTCATGATGATGAAAGCTTAATAGTTCTCCGTACACCGATGAGATGACCCGAGCTGACCCCCTTTTCAAAACCACAGAGTCCAAAACTCTATTAGAATATATTTCTCGGTCGGAACCATTGGGGGGACACAGAACCTTGGATATATGCTCTTGCCACTAGGAGGCGCTGACACTAGGCATAGAAATAAAAAAGTCGGTCCCTCCTGGCAAGGATATACTCCGCCTACTGACCCTGAGCTAATCATTTTCAGCTTAGTGTCATAGGAGGCAGACACAGGTCTGGAGCTCTCGCCAGACCTGGTCTTCTTTTTTGTTTTTTAGTTAGGGCCTGTGTTAGGTACTTTTATCCTTTTTATTTTCTTATTTTTAGGTGGGGTTCAGGAGCATGGCGCTGCCTGTTCCCCCATTTGCGGCTAAGGGGCACGGGGCATTAGAGTATGCACCGTTAACACCTTCCCGCCAACGGACAGCGCCTGGGATTGCACCTTGGGTCCAGGTCCCCCTATTCTCCCTGCTCGTCCCGCTATTGTAGCCTGATGTGATGCAGGTGTCTAAAAAGCTGGCTGAAGACGTTTGATTCTATTGGGTACTTTTTTCCCACCCCGGGGACTGCTCTGGTATGTCCCACGGTTCTGTGTCCCCCAAAGGTTCCGACCGAGAAAAGTAGAATTTTTTTGTGCTAACCGTAAAATTTCTTTCTCAGAGGATCCATTGGGGGGGGCGGACACAGCACCCACTCATTGTTTGTGGTTGCATTCTGGTTTTCCGAGGGGCGGTTCGGTTCCTTTTTTTTGTCTGGTTTCCCTCGGACTACTGCTGGGTTTCCTTTTCTGTCGGTTGCCTCCTTCTGCTTTGGGACTAAACTGATTAGCTCAGGTTCGGTAGGCGTGGTATATCCTTGCCAGGAGAAGCCGGCTTTTTTATTTGTATGTCTAGTGTCAGCGCCTCCTAGTGGCAAGAGCATATACCAATGGTTCTGTGTCCCCCAATGGATCCTCCGAGAAAGAGATTTTACGGTAAGCACAAAAAAAATCTACTTTTCTAATGAAAGGGACCTACTTTGAGTTTCATAAACAATGCAGAGTTGTAAGTACCTGTAGAAGGAAGCATGCGGCAGAGCAAATTCCTCCCTCAAGTCTTCAAAGGACCTAACTACACCCTGGACAGCTAATTGTTTCAGTCCCTTCCTCTCCCAAAAGCTAGCATCCATAAAGGAATAGAAATCAGGCAAGCCAGGGTTACGCCACAGCGGAGTAAATTTAGTGCAACCATTAATTCTGAGTAATTTTTGCGTGTGGCCCCAAAGCCTGCACAATAGATGAGTATTGGGAGAGGAGTCAGGAGGTCTAGTAAGGGTGCCTATCTCAAGCATGTGTAGTGGGACTCGACCCCCCTGTCTGGCCATGAACAATCGTCCCGTAGGACCTAACATATTAACAGATGCCCAACCCTGAATCGGATGCAATTGGGAGGCTAAAAAATACAACCAGGGATTGGGTAGGGCGAAGCCCCCGGAAGACTTACCCTTTGAAGAGTTTCTAGTCTGATCCTTGCAGTGCACCCCCCCTCTGCTGCAGCCGAAAGGACTTTTGCAACTGGCCATCAACTCTAAGTCTAGCAACGGGGTCCCGGTACAACAATTGGACATAGGAGAGGAACTGAGGTCCAAACCCCATAGATCTCATCGCCCGCCACAAGTAGTTCCATTCAACGCTATCAAAGGCTTTGGCAGCATCCAATGAAACCAGCGCTTTAGCAACAGCACCCTCCTGTGTTATCTGCAAGTTATGGAAAACCCTATGAATATTATCCACCGTGGATTTGCTAGGCATAAATCCAATGTGGCCCCCATGCACTAACAACAAGACAACCTTAGAAAGTCTGTTAGCGAGTACCCGAGCCAGCAGCTTTACATCTGCGCAGAGGAGAGAAATAAGCCTGTAGGATCCCACACACAAAAGCACAAAGGGTCCCTACCAGGTTTACCAAGGAGAACAACAATCGTTCCATCATGGAATGAGGCAATGCACCCACCTTCAACGCTGCCTCGAATACCGGCTGTAGTTGTGGCAAGAGCACACTCTGAAATTTTTTTATACACCTCTCTTGGCAGATCATCAGGGCCCGGGGACTTTTCGTTAGCTGCGTCTTTCAAAGCCAGTTCTAATTCTTCTAGAGAGATGGGAGAGTCCATTTCACCCCTCTACTCTGGAGAAAGAGAAGGCAGAGACCCGGCAAGTCGCAGAATCAAGCCCCGATCCCGATAATGGAGAAGCTTTACAAGCATGGACCGGGGAGGGCCCCAGTGGAAATGGTCTGGAAGGGACTCGATGGGCTCGTTCCACAGCAAAAAGGGGGGGTCACGTTGTCAGTCCCAAAAACATCTTTCAAACAGTTACATAGTTAGTATGGTTGAAAAAAAGACATACGTCCATCAAGTCCAACCAGGAGATTCTAGGGAAGGGTGTAAGGGGATAAGGGGAAGGGATGTAGTTTTATAATTCTGCATAAGCATTAATGTTATTTTGTTCCAGGAATGTATCTAACTCTGTTTTAAAGCTGTTAATTGTTCCTGCTGTGACCAGTTCCTGAGGTAGACTGTTCCATAAATTCACAGTCCTTATGGTAAAGAAGGCGTGTCGCCCCTTTAGACTAAACCTTTTCTTCTCCAGACGGAGGGCGTGCCCCCTCGTTCTTTGGGGAGGTTTAACCTGGAACAGTTTTTTTCCATGTTTTTTGTATGGGCCATTTATATACTTATATACGTTTATCATATCCCCCTTAAACGTCTCTTCTCAAGACTAAACAATTGTAACTCCTTTAATCGCTCCTCATAGCTAAGATGTTCCATGCCCCATATTAGTTTAGTCGCGCGTCTCTGCACCCTTTCCAACTCCGCAGTGTCCCTTTTATGTACAGGCGACCAAAACTGAACAGCATATTCCAGGTGAGGCCGTACCAATGCTTTATTATGTCCCTGTCCCTCGAGTCCATGCCTCTTTTTATACATGACAATATCATGCTGGCTTTGGAAGCAGCAGCCTGACATTGCATGCTATTCTGTAGTCTGTGATCTACAAGTACACCCAGATCCTTCTCTACCAGTGACTCTGCCAGTTTAATCCCCCCTAAGACATACGACGCATGCATGTTATTAGTACCCAGATGCATAACTTTACATTTATCCACATTGAACCTCATTTGCCAAGTGGATGCCCAGACACTTAGTCTATCCAAGTCATCTTGTAACTTATGCACATCCTCTATAGACTGTATTGTGCTACAAAGCTTGGTGTCATCTGCAAAGATAGAAACAGAGCTGTTAATACCATCCTCTATATCATTGATAAATTAAAATAAACAACAGAGGGCCAAGTACAGAATCTTGGGGTACACCACTAACAACTGGGGACCAACCAGAGTACGAATCATTGACCACCACTCTCTGGGTACGATCCATGAGCCAGTGTTCAATCCAGTTACAAACTAAAGTTTCCAAGCCCAAAGACCTTAACTTACCTGTCAGACGTCTATGAGGGACAGTATCAAACGCTTTAGCAAAATCCAGAAACACTATATCCACAGCCATTCCTCTGTCAAGGCTTCTACTCACATCTTCATAAAAGCTAATTAGATTGGTTTGACAACTTCTATCCTTAGTAAACCCATGCTGGCTATCACTTATAATACAATTATCCCCTATGTATTCCTGTATGTAATCCTGTATAAGTCCTTCAAACAATTTACCCACAATGCACGTTAAACTTACCGGTCTATAATTGCCTGGCGAAGACCTAGAGCCCTTCTTGAAGATTGGCACCACATTCGCCTTGCGCCAGTCCCTTGGCACAATACCAGACACCAGAGAATCTCTAAATATCATGAACAAGGGTACAGATATTACTGAACTTACCTCTCTAAGAACTCTTGGGTGTAGTCCTTCCGGTCCTGGAGATTTGCTTATATTTACTTAACTTACCTTGTACCATCTCTACATTAAGCCAGTTCAGTACATTACATGATGTGTTACTAGCACTGACCTGGCCAATGTCAGCTCCTCCTTCTTCCCTAGTATATACAGAACTAAAGAACCCATTCAGTAGCTCCGCCTTTGCCCGTGACAACCTCCCCATTATCATTATTAAGGGGACCTACATACTCTGTCCTTGTTTTTTTTTGTATTTATATATCTAAAAAAAAATATTTAGGATTAGTTTTGCTTTCTTTGGCCAACTGTCTCTCATTTTGAATTTTTTTTGTTTTTATTACATTTTTACAGATTTTATTAAGCTCCTTGTACTGTTTAAAGGTTATAGCGGACCCATCAGATTTGAATTTTTTGAAGGCTATTTTTTTGTTGTTTATTGCTCTTTTAACACCATTTGTCAGCCATGTAGGATTTAGTTTTAATCGTTTATATTTGTTCCCCTTTGGTATATATTTAGCTGTATAGTTATTTAGAGTTGATTTAAAAATTTCCCGTTTACCTTCTGTATCAGTATTTGACAACACCTCCCCCCAGTCTATGTCCTGTAGTGCAGCTCTCAGCCCAGGGAAATTTGCCTTTTTAAAGTTATGTGTTTTTGCCTTCCCCATCTGTCTTTGTTTTCTACATTTTAAGTCAAAAGTAACTATATTGGCCCAGATTTATCAAACTGTGTGAGAGAAAATATAGAGAGATTTTCCCACAGCAACCAATCACAACTCAGCTAACAACCTGAGGTAAAGTGAAACCTGAGCTGTGATTGGCTGCTGTGGTAAAATCTCTCTATTTTTTCTCTCACATAGTTTGATAAATCTGGGCCATTGTGGTCGCTTTTACCAAGGTTTTCCCACACAGTTACATTACCAACCAGCTCTGCGTTGTTGGAAATGATCAGTTCCAACAAGGCATCACTTCTTGTTGGGTCCTCCACAAACTGGCCCATAAAATTATCCTGCAATAAATTTAGGAATTTTCTCCCCTTTGTAGTTTTAGCCAGCCCCCGGCCCCCGGCCCCAATCTATATCTGGATAGTTAAAATCTCCCATTATTACCACTGTACCTGCCCGGGCGGCCCTCTCTATTTGTTTATGCAGCCGACCTTCTATCTCTTCAGTGATATTAGGGGGTCTGTAGATTACACCAAATACTATTTTTTCAATATTTCCCTCCTTTTGTAATTCTACCCACAATGATTCCACATCCTCAGAATCATTAAACACTATGGCATCGTTCACACTGACTTTCATACCACTTCTTACATACAGACAGACTCCACCACCTTTTCTGTTCATTCTATCCTTGCGAAACAATGTAAACCCCTGCAGATTAACAGTCCAGTCATGTGAGGAGTCCAGCCATGTCTCAGTGACCCCAACTATATCAATATGTTCCTCCAGTATCAAGGCCTCAAGCTCCCCCATTTTATTTGCTAGGCTTCTGGCATTTGTGAATATACACTTTACATTTCCATTAAGTTTTACACATATAGTCTCACTAATGGGATTTTCTGAGTTATTGGGGTTAATGTTATTATTTGAGTTATAAGGGCTAATTGTACTATTTAAGTTATTGGGGCTAATGGGATTTTTTGCGTTATTGCGTCTAACGTTATTATTTTAGTTATTGGGGCTAATGGTATTTTTTGAGTTAATGGGGCTTATTGTAGTTATTGAGTTATTGGGGCTAATGGAATTTTTTGAATGATTGGGATTACAATTTTTCGGGCTACATTTATTTTTACGGCTGGTTTGTAACCCATGGATCTCCTTGTCCACTGCTCTTAACCTCCCCCCACAGGACTCCTCTCCACCCACCATTATGTTCTGACCCCTCTCTAACCTATCCATCCCACTGTCTGCTTTCTTTGCTTTATTATCCTCCCCCCACTCACCTAGTTTAAATACTCTGCCACCCCTTCCAGGATTCTCTCCCCCAGCACAGCGGACCCCCTTCCATTCAGGTGCAAATTATCCGTAGAATAGAGTTTGTACCCCAATGAAAAGTCAGCCCAGTGCTCTAAAAACCCAAACCCTTCCCCCTCACACCACGACTTAAGCCATGCATTTAACTCCCTAAGCTCCCACTGTCTTTCCTGCGATGCGCATGGCACAGGAAGTATTCCAGAGAACACAACCTTAGAGGTCCTTCCCTTCAGCTTGGCACCTAGTTCCTTGTAATTATTCTTCAAGGACCTCCACCTACCATGTATTCTGCCGTTGGTTCCCACATGGACCACGACAGCTGGGTCATCCCCAGCCCCCCCTAGTAATTTGTCCACCCTTTCCACCACATGCCGAACCCTGGCACCAGGGAGACAGCAAACCATTCGGTTGAGGTGGTCTTGGCGACAAATTATTCTATCCGTCTTCCTGATTATAGAATCCCCTACCACAACTAACTGTCTTGGCCTACCTGCGTTACCATCCCCCACACTACTAGTTGAGCTGTTCCCCCGGCTGTTAGGGAGACCAGTATCCACTAGGGTTGCCATCTCTGATACTGAGGCCCTCGCATAATCGCTTAACTTGGCAATTTTACTTGGGAGATCAGAAGCAGAAGTGGCCTTCCTTTTCCTTGCCCCCTTTCCAGTCCCTCTAACTACATTAACCCAGCTCCCTACTTGGGCCTCCTGGCTAGTTTATCCAACCTCCATTTCTACCCCACTAACTGCTTGCTCTGTAAGCAGTATGCTCCTTTCAAGATTGTCAATCGCCCTCAATGTTGCATTTTGCTCCTCTAGATCTCTAATACGAGCTTCCAGGTGGGCAACATGCTCACATTTGTTACAGCGGTATTCACCCTGAAGCTGCTGCTCCAGAGATGTATACATGTGGCACAATGTGCACTGAAGAAAACCTCCAATCCTGCTGTCCATATCCTTGGTGACAAACAGCTGTTATTAACTATTAAGAAAAACTACTTTTATCAAGGGAGTGTAATACTTATAGTTACAGTGGGTCCTGCTTACAACTCCTGCTGTTTAAACTTCTGCGTATAAAACTTCTCAGATGTTAACACTTAAGAATACAACACTTTAGAATACAAACCAAAGCTTCAGAGAGACTCAGCCAGAGCAAGGATTCCATATATTCCGTAGTGTATTGACCTTTACACTTCTCCGGGAGACCCACAACCCAGACATTGTTTCTGCGCAACCTGTTTTCCAGGTCATCAGCTTTGCCTTTTAAGAAGGCTATGTCCTGACCGTGTCTTGTAGAGTCTCGCACCAGGGGGACAATCACATCTTCCACATCACTTATCCGACCCTCTGCCGCAGATGTCCCATCCGTGACTTTCTGTAGATCATGACTTATGAGTGAGCTGTCAGACTTCACACTGCCCACTTGAGTAGTTAGGGGGGGGGGGGGGGGCTGGCAGGCCCACAGTTATGGATAAAGTGGTGGGTTCCAGTAATGGGAGGGAAAGTTGGAGTAGGGGGTCTGCAGGGGATTTTCACAATGGATAAGTTCAGTGCCCCACCACTGCAGGGGGCACACTATTGCTGACTGCCCCCACTGCACTTCCAGGAGGCACAGATCCCCCTCTGCAACAGACCTCCTCTATAGTAGGCTCCCCCAGGGGGGACACATACAGTCCAGTCACTGCCCAGCTCTTTAAGATGGCGGCTGGCACTGCGGCTGTAACACAGCCTCCCCTCACCTCCTCTGAAATGTTCCCATGTGGCTCCCGGCGGCACACAGCGGCGGGCCCGCAGCGGCAGTGATGTAGAGACAGCCGCTGTCCACGGAGACTCCAGCAGCTGCAGGGGCAATCAGCAGGGACCCGGCTCCGAAGCCCAAGATGGCGGGCGGGTATCAGAGGCCACGGCAGCAAGCACCGGACCAGACAGTCCTCTCAGCTACATTCTGGACAGGTGAGGGGCCGCACAGTGTACACAGGCAGCGGAGGGGGTCCCAGCAGCAGGCAGACCCTAATTCAGGGAAGGAGCCGTGCTCCGTCCACAAGAAGAGCGTCCAGCCGGGCAGCAGCACAGCAGACGAGACCGATGCTTCAGGGCCTACCCTCCACAAGGTCCGCAGCTCTTGTTACACAGGTCACTGATTGGAAACACTGCGGAAGGCTCCCCAAGATAGCAGGGAAGGGGGCGGGGGGGGGGGGTCAGCACCCCAAATCAGCAGCATGGAGAGGGATAGTGCAGGATGGCAGGGGCTCAGTACAGGCGCATCCGCTCAGGCCGCCATACAGACTACGCCCCCATGTGCTGCACTTTGAATCATAGGCACTGATGCGCAAGAGGCTGAGCCATGTGTATTAATTAAGGAGGGAATGGGGAAAAAGAGAAGTGAGGCGTGCCAGACTGCAGCTGACTCTTTGTAGAAGATATGAATTGCTATATTCTCTGTTTTGACTACACAAACAGATACCACAAAGGTATTATTCACTTTACCGTGCAAGCAGCGACATAGCGCTGTCAGCAGCGCAGATCATTACCTTTTAACTATCTTGTCTGTGTTTAGTTTTATTTTTAGCTATATCTTTAAGCCAGATAATATAACATTTTACCTTTTTCCATTAACAGAGAATCTGAAGCCATCATTCCTAATGTATTCTTTTTCCTGGTTTTGCTGTCCTATGAGCGCTATCATTCCAAGCAGATTATTGGCATTCCAAAAATCATCCAGCTCTGTGATGGTATAATGGCCAGTGGGAGAAAAGCTGTGACCCATGGTAGGTAGATATTACATACATTATGTGACAGTGTTCCACTACAATGTAGCAGTCTTGTCCTAAATGCAGTTGTTATACTGTATTCTTATGTCACCATTTGTTTGGCTTTGTTTTATTTATTTTTTTATTTTAGCTATTCCAGCTCTGCGGCCCATAGTCCATGACCTGTTTGTATTAAGGGGAGCAAATAAAGCTGATGCTGGAAAAGAACTGGAAACTCAGAAAGAAGTTGTGGTGTCAATGCTGCTACGGCTGATCCAGTATCATCAGGTGAGAGCATCAGGCATTATATTTTCATATCCAAACTGCGATAAAAAAGAAATTAAGCTCATGTGGTGATTCTACACTGGACAGGCCATCCTTGTTTTCTTTTTGTTCAACCATATATGGTGTAAGCAGAGTGACTACTCTTATACAGATCAAAGCAGATCATTTATGCACTATTCACCTCTCGGACGAAATTTAGAGAGAATGGTCATATCATGACCATGGTTTTGCAATCCAAGATACAGTGGGGCAAAAAGTATTTAGTCAGCCACCAATTGTGCAAGTTCTCCCACTTAAAAAGATGAGAGGCCTGTAATTTTCATCATAGGTATACCTCAACTATGAGAGAAATAATGAGAAAAATATCATTAACCTCCTGAGCGGTATTCCCGAGAGTGACTCGGGGTTAATTTTCCCTGCCAGGATCGGTAACCCCGAGTCACGCTCGGGGTAGAATTACAGAGTTCCCGGCCGGGCTGCACGATATATCGCAAAAGCAATGCGATATAGGGATGCAGCCACCGGGAAAACATGCGATTATCAGCTCGGGTCGGCTCCCGTTGCGGGGGCCGGCCAGAGCAGGTAAAGAAAAATACTTAAAGTCAGTGTTTCCCTACCAGGGGGCCTCCAGCTGTTGCAAAACTACAACTCTCAGCATGCCCGAACAGCCAAAGGCTGTCCGGGCATGCTGGGAGTAGCAGTTTCACAACAGCTGGAGGCCCCCTGTTAGAAAAACACTGAGCTAAGTGTAAAAGAAAGAAGTAGTAAAATAAAAAAAACTTTTGCTCACCTAGTCCCGGTCCCTGAAGATGTTGTTCCCCTCCGTGCGGTCCGGGGTGTCCTCTCTTCACTATTCATCTTCTAGGACCTTTCACTTTTCAGCCAATCACAGGCCGCAGTGGTGTAAAGCCTGTGATTGGCTGAAGGGGAAAGGACTTGTTCTGCAGGAAATACACTAGGTTTGAAATCTGCCGGCAAACCCAGTGTATTCTGCTGCAGGACAAGAAGGTGACAAGGGGGGGGGGGGGGGATGAATGTGACAAAGGGGGGAATGTGACAAGGGGGGAATGTGACAAGGGGGGGATGTGGCAAAGGGGGGAATGTGACAAGGGGGGAATGTGACAAGGGGGGGGGGGAATGTGACAAGGGGGGGAATGTGACAAGGGGGGGAATGTGACAAGGGGGGGAATGTGACAAGGGGGGGAATGTGACAAGGGGGGGAATGTGACAAGGGGGGGATGTAGCTGGGGGGGGAATGTGGCTGGGGGGGGAATGTGGCTGGGGGGGGAATGTGGCTGGGGGGGGAATGTGACTGGGGGGGAATGTGGCTGGGGGGGGAATGTGACTGGGGGGGATGTGGCTGGGGGGGGAATGTGGCTGGGGGGGGAATGTGGCTGGGGGGGAATGTGACAGGGGGGGATGTGACAGGCGGGGAGGGGAATGTGACATGAAGGGGGAATGTGACAGGGGGAGGGGAATGTAACATGAAGGGGGAGAATGTGACAAGGGGGGGAATGTGACAAGGAGGGGGGAGAATGTGACAAGGAGGGGGGAGAATGTTTCGGGGGATGTGACAAGGGAGGGGGAATGTGACAGGGGAGATGTGAAATGGGCGGAGGGAGATGTGAAATTCAGTTAAAAAAATTGTACCACTTTTGGTACAAATTTCCAGACAGATTCATACCGCCAGGGAGGTTAAAATCAGTAGAGTGTCTGATTTTTGAAGAATTTATTTGCAAATTATGGGGGAAAATAAGTTTAAAGTCAATAACAAAAGTTCATCTCAATACTTTTATATACCCTTTGTTGGCAATGACAAAAAAAGTCTTCACAAGGATTTCACACACACTTGCTGGTATTTTGGCCCATTCCTCCATGCAGATCTCCTCTAGAGCAGTGATGTTTTGGGAATGTCACTTGGCAACACAGACTTTCAACTCCTTCCAAAGGTTTTCTATGGGGTTGAGATCTGGAGACTGGCTAGGCCACTCCAGGACCTTGAAATTCTTCTTACAAAGCCACTCCTTCGTTGCCCGGGTGGTGTGTTTGAGATCATTGTCATGCTGAAAGACCCAGACATGCTTCATCTTCAATGCCCTTGCTGAGGGAAGGAGGTTTTTACTCAAAACCTCACGATACATGGCCCCATTCATTCTTTCCTTCACACGGATCAGTTGTCCTGGTCCCTAAACAGAAAAACAGCCCCAAAGCATGATGTTTCAACCCCCATGCTTCACAGTAGGTATAGTGTTCTTTGGATGCAACTCAGCATTATTTATCCTCCAAAACAGGACAAGTTGAGTTTTTACCAAAAAGTTCTACTTTGGTTTCATCTGACCATATGACATTCTCCCAATCCTCTTCTGGATCATCCAAATGCTCTCTAGCAAACTTCAGATGGGCCCGGACATGTACTGGCTTAAGCAGGGGGACACATCTGGCACTGCATTATTTGAGCCCCTGGTGGTGTATTGTGTTACTGATGGTAGCCTTTGTTACTTTGCTCCCAGCTCTCTGCAGGTCATTCACTAGGTCCCCCCGTGTGGTACTGGGACTTTTGCTCACCGTTCTTGTCATCATTTTGACACCACGGGGTGAGATCTTGCGTGGCGCCCCAGATCGAGGGAGATTCAGTGGTCTTGTATGTCTTCTATTTTCTAATAATTGCTCCCACAGTTGATTTCTTCACACCAAGCTGCTTGTCATTGCAGATTCAACCTTCCCAGCCTAGTGCAGGTCTACAATTTTGTTTCTGGTGTCCTTCAACAGCTCTTTGGTCTTGGCCATAGGGGAGTTTGGAGTGTGACTGTTTGAGGTTGTGGACAGGTGTCTTTTAAACTGATAACAAGGTCAAACAGTTGCCATTAACCTCTTCAGGACGCAGGGCAGATGCATATGCCCTACATCCTGAGTCTTTAAGGACGCAGGGCATACAGGTATGCCCGTGGGAATTCCGGTCCCGGCTGCTAGCTGGTCAGGGAACGGACCGGGATGCCTGCTGAAATCATTCAGCAGGTATCCCGGCACATCGCCGAGGGGGGTTCTGAGACGTTCCCGGGTCATACAGGTCTCCGGAGACCCGAAAAATAAAAATGAAATAATTGCGTTACAAATTTTGGGGGGCTTTTTTCTCCTTTTACCCCTTATGACAGTGTTTTTCAACCACTGTGCCGCGGCACACTAGTGTGCCGGGACATAGTGTAAGGTGTGCCGTGGGATAAACACCTGCCTTCGGGACACAGGGATGCCTCTATTAAGTCCCTGCGGCCCAGCGTTAACTTTAAAAACGCGGGGACCGCCGGGAGGTAGCGCACGCAGGGACGTCACTGACGTCCCATGCGTGCACCCATAGCAACAATCACGGAGGACCGGAGCAGCGAGGAGGACGCGCGCTGTCAACTTGGTAAGTGTTACCAGCGGCGCGTCTCCTTCGGTGTTCCGTGCACCGCTCCTCCGGTCCCGGGACCTACTGCAATAGCCGGACCGGAGGAGCGGTGCTCGGAACACCGAAGTGGGGAAGTACACAGGCATACAGCCTTCAGTAATACACTGTATGGCTGAAAGCTGTATGTCTGTGGGGGAACTATACTGGACCTAATGTGGGGAGAACTATACTGCACCTAATGTCATTTTTCATTTGCACAGCCCACTGTTCCAAAGATCTGTCAAGCGCCAGTGGGGTGTAAATGCTTACTGAACCCCTTATTAAATTCTGTGAGGGGATTAGTTTCCAAAATGGGGGTCACACTGATCCACTGTACTGTACTGTAAATGCACAAAGGCGCCTGACTTCTATTCAAACCAAATTCTCTCTCCAAAAGCTCAATGGCGCTCCTTCTTTTCTGAGCAATTTAGAGTGCCCGCAGAGCATTTTACGTCCACACATGGGGTACTTCCATACACAGAAGAAATGGAGTTAAAAATTTTGCAGGGCATTTTCTCCTATTACCCCTTGTAAAAATGTAACATTTGGGGAAAAACCAGCATTTTAGTGAAAAAACATTTCAGTTGTCAAACACCTGTGGGGAGTTAAGGCTGGTCTGGTCCCGAAATATACCTCCCCACCCCAGCAGGCTTGCATCTGTTGTTAAGACATGCCAATTGAGAGGCAGGAAGGAGCGACCCCCCTGGATGAGGGGGGAGTGAAGCCACCAAAGAAGAGAACGGCGAACCCGAAGAGAGAGCCGGATGCTCTGGTGGAGGGACTGCAGAGATTTGTCCCACTGAGCGAGAATGGCCCACTGAAGTGGGCGATAACGAAACTGTGCAAAAGGAATCGCCTCCATTGCGGCGACCATCTTGCCGAGGATCGACATGCAGGTGTGGATAGTCACCTGCCCTGGACGCTGGAGAAAACTAATTTTGGAGAGGAGCTCCTGTAGCTTGTTCTCCAGAAGGGAGAGGCGAGCTGATGCCGTGCCGAAGCGAAGTCCCAGAAATACCAGGGACTGGGATGGGGACAGGTTGGACTTTGCACAGTTGATAATCCATCCGAACCTGATCAGTGTGTCCAGGGTGATGTCTAGACTGACCTGGTTCTGCTCCCGAGAGGGTGCCTTGATAAGCAGGTCGTCCAGATAGGGGATAATCGAGATGCCCCGGGAGTGGAGAAGAACTACCACTGCGGCTAGTACCTTGGTTAATACCCGGGGTGCCGGCGTCAGACCGTAGGGAAGTGCCGCAAATTGAAAATGATCCGCAGGAACCGCAAACCTGAGAAAACTTTGGTGGTCTGGAAAGATTGGGATGTGTAGATAAGCATCCCGAATGTTCAGAGGAAAGGAACTCCCCCTGATCCTTGGAAGCCATCACGGACCGTAGGGATTCCATCCGAAACCGTCGCAGACGGATATGGCGGTTCAAGAGTCTGAGATCGAGAATCAGGCAGACCGCTCCATCCTTCATGGGGACCACAAAAAGGTTTGAGTAAAAACCCAAAAACCTTTCCTGCGGAGGAACAGGTATGATCACGCCCTGGGACAACAGAGAATGAAGGGCTCCCTGAAAGGCAGCTGCACGCTCGGGGGACCGTGGAGGACGGGACCGGAAAAACCGATTCTGGGGAAAAGTGAACTCTATGTGATAGCCCTGGGAGAGGACCTCCCGAACCCAGGCGTCCTGAACCTGCACCAGCCAGACGTCCCGAAAAAGAGATAGGCGTCCCCCCACCCGAGGCGATTCCTCAGGCTGAAGGGAGCTTATGAGGTCCGAGCTTGGAAGAAGCAGGGCGGTTAGAGGGGCCTGACTTCCAGGAGCGAGTCTTTATGCCGTAAGTCAGAACGGCGTGGACGATTTTGGGGCAAAAGGGAACTCTTGCCTCCTGTGGCATCGGAGATGATATCATCTAAGCATTTACCAAAGAGCCGAGATCCTGTAAAAGGAAGCTCTATGAGGGAACGTTTTGAAGCTGGATCAGCGTTCCAAGCCTTAAGCCACATGGAACGCCGCAGGGCCACCAGGTTGGCCGTGGCAGAGGCCATGCAGCGAGCGGATTCCAAAGAGGCCACCCAAAGAGAGTCCCCAGCTAAAGAGACTTGCTGAGTTAATGCCATCAAGTCACTAGCAGAAGCACCTGCCAAGATTCCTTGGCGTAATTGGCTGGCCCAGGCCGAGAGGGCTCTGGCAACCCAGGTAGAAGCGAAAGCCAGGGACAAACCGGATCCCGCTGCTTCGAAGGCGAATTTCGCCAGATTCTCAATACGTTTATCTGCAAGAGGTAGAGTAGTGGTCTTGGAGAGCCGTGATACGGGAGGGTCCACCTGAGAAGGTGAAGACCACTTGGACACAAGATCCGGAGGAAAGGGAAACAAGGTCCTCATCTTTCTGGTCCCGTTGAACCATCTATGTGGGTGCTTCCATGCCACCTTTAATAGCTCCTCAAATTCAGCATGAAGGCTAAAAAGAGGGGTAGCCCTGGAAACCGGGCAGAAAGAGACTCCGGGAGTAGCCTCGGAGGCGTTTGGGTCCTGAAGGTGGAAAGTGTCTCTGACTGCTGGCACCAGAGTTTCCACAATGTCTGACATACGGGAAAGTTCTTCAGAGTCAGCAGAGGGTTCTGCGTCTGAATACTTTAATTCACCCGGAGACCGGGAATGCCCCTAGGGGGTCCTGGACCGGGAGGAGCAAGGAAGAGGAGATCGAGAGCGCTCCCTGGGAGAAGGCGTCCGGTGATCCCGAGAGGGACTATGGCGGGAAGATCCCGCCTGGACTCTTCAAGAGAAGAAGCAGAGGAGAGGCGCCCTGGACGGTCCCGAGAGGGACGTAGGGTAGGGCGAGAGGGAGATGGAAGACCGCCCCATGGCCGAGACCATAACCTGGGAAACCTTGGCCAAGTTAGAGATGGATTGGGCAAGAGAGGCGACCCATTCCGGCGGCGAGTCAGACCGTCCGCCAGTGGGGGGCCCGTCCTGAGCGGCAGCCAGGGAGGGGGTGGCACACAAGGACTTACAGAATAGGCAAATAGGATTATCCGAACGGCATGGGAGTTTATCTAAACAGGTAGCACAGGTATAGTAAGTGACCAAGGGAATGGTCACCTGCCTGGAGGGAGGGGGGGGGGTCAGGTCTGGGGTCAGACATTGCGCTAAGTATCAACTTAGTGGACACAGCAAAACTTACGGGTCCTGTGTCCCTGGAGAGTAGCACAGCTGAACTGTGTATGCTGTCGGCTTCTGACAGCTACTGAGCCCGCAGCGCGCGCTTTATAGATGTTTGCGCGTGCTGCAGACTCCCTGGCCTTTCTCCCTAATCAACCCCGCCCCTATCCAGTAGGAATCAGCTGTGCCGGCCGGGAGGAGGGGGAGGGACCGCCCCTACCTCCTGTAATCATGTTGCAGACGCAGCCGTGAGTGAGGCCGGGGCGGAGCTATGCTCCGTTCTAGGCCCAAGCCGTGGGCTCAATTTTGAGCCCTGCAGCTTGGATAAGGTCTCAGAGCGGCACTGCAATCCATAGCACAGAATTGTGCTGCGGAGGCGCCAGGGAACCGGGAGTGAGCGGAACTCCGCTCACTCTCGACAAGGGGAGCCCAAGCCGCAGGCATAGTTCCGCCTGCGACTCGAGAGTCTATGCTGTCTGCCCTGCCGGGAGCTCCGTTCCCTCCCTCACTGCAGGGGAGACAGTGCAAGCCGGCAGCTGCCGGCCAGGCTGAGGTTCCTCTAGTTAAGAGGAACCTCAGCCTAGTAGTTCTAAGAAATAAATAAAATAAAAAGTGATGAAAATTTTTTAAATATAAAACTCCCTAATCAACCCCTGTTAACCCCTTAATCCCTAGCCAAAGCCCACGGGGGGGAGGGGGGAGAGGGGGACCCTACTAACCTAGGGTACTTACCTCAGGATCTCCATCTGACTTCGCCAGCATAGGACCCCTGCCTTTAGCCCCAAGGGGTGAACAGGGGTCTTGGGGAACCCGGACCCAGGGTGTACACCTGCTGCTGGCCGTTGGCGAGGAGGGGTTAACGGGTCATTCAGAAATGCCCGTGCCCCTAGCTCACAAGTGGGGGATCAGGTAGGGAAAGAAAATCTAACTTTGACCTAACTAAGAAAATAATAAAAAAAGACCAGGTCTGGAGTAACCAGACCTGTGTCTGCCTCCTTGACACTAAGCTCAAAACTGAGGTATGCTGTGTTCAGAGGCGGGTTATATACCCTGCTGGGAGGAGCCAACTGTTTTTTGTTTTGCCTAGTGTCAGCCTCCTAGTGGCAGCAGCATATATAACCCATGGTCCTGTGTCTCCCAATGAAGCGCTCGAGAAAGGGCTGCGTCCTTAAAGTGAAAATGAGCTGCGTCCTTAAGGGGTTAATACAGCTAACGAGTAGAAGACAGAGGGGACTCTTAAAGAAGTTGTTACAGGTCTGTTAGAGCCAGAAATCTTGCTTGTTTGTAGGTGACCAAATACTTATTTTTTACCATAATTTGCAAATAAATTCTTTAAAAATCAGATCATGTAATTTTATGGATTTTTTTTTCCTCATTATGCCTCTTAGTTGAGGTATACCTATGATGAAAATTGGGAGAACTTGCACAATTGGTGGCTGACTAAAAGGAGATTTTTTGTACTCCCTGTAAAATCTCTTTCTCGTAGCCTTCATTGGGGGACACCTTACTGATGGGTATATGCTCTTGCCACTAGGAGGCGCTGACACTAGGTAAAAAAAAGTTGGCTCCTCCCTGGCAGGATATACCTGCCCACTGGAAGTGAGGTAATTCGTTTTGTCACAAAGCAGTAGGAGAAGCCAACCAAGAACATGTTCGAAGGACCCTAGAAAGGAATCTCGGATAAGAAACAACAACAACCGGACAGGATTATCCGGACGAGAAGAGAAGAAATGGGTGGGTGCACTGGGTCAGTTCTACGTATACCGCACTCTGCCGTGGGGTACTGGAACTCTAGCCGCAGATACACCAGCCATGTGATATGAGACAGGTGGAGTAGGAAACCATGCAGACCATTGCCGGGCTTACTGGTATGCTTCCATAGTAGACAACGGGACAAATAAAGCAGCCCCCAATACAGACCCTCAGAAAGGACCCTGTAGATTAAACTGACGAGAACAGATATGGCCGAGTGCAATACAAGTATGGGCCACAAGAGGGTGCCAAACCACACCAAATGGTCTGAGTGACCAAGGAACATGTATATATGTATGTATATAGATGATATAATTTTTTTTATTTTGTTTTCTTAATTCTGTGGTAAACAAAAATAGGCAATAATGTGGCTGGAAGGGAGCATGGGGCACAGGGCGCCCTGCAAAGTTCTGCCCGCATATCCCTTTTTCTTATGCAGGCAGACAGGAAGCCTATGGAGCAGCGACAGCTCATAGCAGCGTGCTATAGAAGCGCGTGCCAAGCCACCACACAGCTCGGAGGTAGGGGAGTGATAGAAGCCCGGGAAACACAAGCTCTCGACGGCTACTGCCTTGGGAGCAAAAGAAACCTTCTCAACGGAGCACTGCCGGCCCCCGCAGGGGAGAAGGAGGGTGGAGCTAGCCACCGCAGTCTGAGGTGCATACCTCGCTGGACAATGCCCCAGCAGCACGTGAGCCGGAGAGGAGGAGCTGCCTGACCTCCCGGCTCGCACGGTGAGTAATGGATAGGAGAAAGACGGAGCTATGTGCCACCATTATCCCCCCTGAACTCCCGCCGGCTGAGCACCCCGGAGTGCACCCCCACCTGGTCTGCACTGGGGGGGGGGGCTTGGGGGGGGTTTGTATGCTCACCTCAATCGCCACATGCTCACCCAAGATGTCTTCAGCCAGCTTTTTAGTCAACTGCATCACGTCAGGTTGAGACAGCAGGACGAGCAGGGAGAATAGGGGGTTCCGGACCCTAGATGCAACCCCATGTGCTGGTTGTTGGCGGAAAGGGGTTAATGGTGCATACTATATGCCCCGAGCCCCTTGGCTGCATATAGGGGAACAGGTAGCGCCATGCTCCTGAATCCCCACCTGAAAAAAAAGGGAGTAAAGAACCAAACTAAACAGCCCTTACTAGAAATAATAGAAAAAGACCAGGTCTGGGGAGCTCCGAGACCTGTGTCTTGCCTCCTGCTGACACTATCTAAAACTCATTACCTCACTTTCAGTGGGCTGGTATATCCTGCTATTGAGGAGACGACTTTTTTTTCCTAGTGTCAGCGCCTCCTAGGGGCAAGAGTGTCCAAGAAATACTTTTTTGCCCCACTGTAGCTGAATACGGAGGCAAGTTCGCTGCCGTTGCTGATCCTCCATCCTGCTTAATAGTTTGGTATTTCATCTGTCAGATACGTACGTATTGAGTATCTTTACATTTCTTCTGGCTTCACATATGATATATATATATAACATTTTAGAGCTTCAGTTTCTTCAAGTTTAATTGCTTTAGCGCTCTGAACTATCAGTGTAATAATATTATGTTTTCAAGCAGTGCAGCCTTTTGCTGGAAAACTTATTGAATATTGAAATGTTAGTAATAAAATGACCAGATCACTTGTCTACAAAAAAATTAAAGTTGTCTCCTTTACAAAAAGTCAATCCTGCCTAATTTGGGGTCAAACTAAAATATGACACCAGAAAAATGTTCTTAGCTTTTTGTTTAGCAATATTTATATGTATGCATGTACGGAACTCTTCCATTCAGACTCTTGCCTATTTAACTATTCAATGGGGGTGTTTCTGTTTTATTTTTAATTTTTTACCCGTTTTCGTTTGTAGTCTACTTTTGGACATCTCTCATGACATTCCAACACTAGTCGGCAAGCATAGATGAGCTCCACATGCACTGATACCTTTTTTCCATCTCTAAAATGTCTTGCCAGAAGTGTTCTCCATGTGCGTCTCTCAAAACACCACAATTTCTTTGAAAGAATTTGAGATGAGAGTGAAGAAAGTGGATCTTCAGTGACATATTACAACCTAACTCTTGGTAAACATAGAAGAAATTAACCTATTGGCCCATCTAGTCTGCCCAATATCCTAAATACTGTGAATAGTCCCTGGCCCTATCTTATATGAAGGATAGCCTTATGCCTATCCCATGCATGCTTTTAGGGGTTATCCAGGAAAAAACTTTTTTTTATATATCAACTGGCTCCAGAAAGTTTAACAGATTTGTAAATTTACTTCTATTAAAAAAATCTTAATCCTTTCAGTACTTATGAGCTTCTGAAGTTAAGGTTGTTCTTTTCTGTCTAAGTGCTCTCTGATGACACGTGTCTCGGAAACCGCCCAGTTTAGAAGCAAATCCCCATAGCAAACCTCTTCTAAACTGGGCGGTTTCCGAGACACGTGTCATCAGAGAGCACTTAAACAGAAAAGAACAACCTTAACTTCAGAAGCTCATAAGTACTAAAAGGATTAAGATTTTTTAATAGAAGTAATTTACAAATCTGTTTAACTTTCTGGAGCCAGTTGATATGTAAAAAAAAGTTTTTTCCTGGAATACCCCTTTAACCCCTTAAGGACTTAGGACGTATGAGTACGTCCTAAGTCCGGGCCCTGTCTAAAACACGGGGTCCCGGCGGGACCCCGCGTCATAGCGGGATGGTCCCGGCGCATATTCACAGCCGAGACCCGCGGCTAATAGCGCGCGGCCACGATCGTTCGGCCACGCGCTATTAACCCTTCCGATGTGGCGCTCAAAGCTGAGCGCCGCATCGAAAGTGAAAGTAAATGCTTCCCGGCTGCTCAGTCAGGCTGATCGGTGTCATCGTGATAAAATCGCGATGCCCCGATCAGCTACCCGGAGAGAAGAAGGTCGCTACCTTCTTCCGTCAGCGTCCCGTCTCTGATTGATTGCTCCATGCCTGAGTTACAGGCTGGAGCAATCAACTGCCGATTACACAGCTTGTTGCCATGCAACGGCAAGGCAACAATCTGTGTATGCAATCAGCCATTGCAAGCTCATAGGTCCCTATAGGAGCTATGAGCTCGCAAAAAAAAGTATAAAAAAAATAATAAAAAAAAGTTAACCCTTTCAGGTATTCCCTTCTGAATTAAAAGTTTAAATCACCCGGCATTTCCTAGTTACAAAATAAAACAATGTAAATAAAAATAAACATATGTGGTATCACCGCATGCGGAAATGTCCAAATTATAAAAATATACCACTTTTAAAACTGCACGTTCAATGGCGTACGCGCCAAAAAATTCCAAAGTCCAAAATAGCGCATTTTTGATCACTTTTTATACCACAAAAAAGTGATCAAAAAGTCTGATCAGAACAAAAATGGTACTGCTAAAAACTTCAGATCACGGCGCAAAAAATGAGCCCTCATAGTGCCCTGAACACAGAAAAATAAAAAAGTTATAGGGCTCAGTAAATGACAATTTTAAACATATAAATTTTCCTTCATGTATTTATGATTTTTTTTCTGAAGTAATACAAAACCAAACCTATATAAGTAGGGTATCATTTTAACCGTATGGACCTACAGAATAAAGATAAGGTGTCATTTTTACCGAAAAATGTACTGCGTAGAAACGGACGCCCCCAAAATTTACAAAATGGCATTTTTTCTTCAAGTTTGTCGCACAATTAATTTTTTTTCCGTTTCACCGTGGATTTTTCGGTAAAATGACTGTCACTGTAAAGTAGAATTGGTAACGCAAAAAATAAGCCATAATGCAGATTTTTAGGTGCAAAATTGAAAGGGTTATGATTTTTTAAAGGCAAGGAGGAAAAAATTAAAATGCAAAAACGTGAAATCGCTCAGTCCTTAAGGGGTTAAACTCCTTCACTGTATTTGCATAGGCATAAGACCATCCTTCATATAAGATAAGGCCATATATTCATAGTATTAAAAATATTGGGCAGACTAGATGGGCTTGAATGGTTCTTATCTTCTGACACATTCTATGTTTACCAAGAGTTAGGTTTTAATATGTCGCTGAAGATCCACTTTCTGCACTCTCTGATTCTTTTTAAGCAATTGTTGCGCTTTGAGTGATGACCACGGAGAGCACTTCCGTCAATTAGTATGAGCAGACAGGTTTCCCTATGCACAACAAACAACATTTATGTGAACAAAATGGCTTTGTTAGGAACAAAATATAGTTTACTCAGTGTTGCCAACCTGTTTTTGTAACTAAATAAAAAAAAACACTTTTTAATATTTCCTTCTATCATAAAAAAAATTATTAAAGTGAAATCCTGTATTTCAAGAGAATGAGAGCTAACTAAATGGCAATCTGATTAGTTGCTATGGGAAACTGGACAACTTTTCCTCTGCTCAAGTTTTGATAAATCTACTGCCATATTCGTTTATTTCACATCAAAATAAACAGGAATTAACTATGTTTGACAAGGTAACGTTTTAAGTGTAGAGCTATGTAATAGAAGAACCCAACTGCAGGCATCTGCAATTTGGTAGCTGAACACTCATTTCTCGCTCATATCATTGGGGGACACAGAACAAAACCAATTTACAAAATACACAAGTTCTTTTGTTTTTAGCAAGGCCTTATTTCCTTAGAATTTTGTATTTCGTAGGTTCTGGAGATGTTCATATTGGTGCTGCAGCAGTGTCACAAAGAGAATGAAGATAAGTGGAAGAGGTTATCTCGGCAGATAGCTGATGTCATCTTACCCATGTTGGCAAAGCAGCAGGTGTGTTTTTTTTTCAAGCGTTTTTCATTACATCTCATTATGGTATTATAGTGGATAATGTGTAACCACATGTTTTGTCACCTAGATGCACATAGACTCTCACGAAGCTCTGGGGGTATTGAATAGTTTATTTGAAACCTTGGCCCCTTCCTCCCTACGTCCTGTAGACATGTTGCTGAGAAGCATGTTCGTTGTTCCTTATACTATGGTAAGTGGAGAAAGGTGCAGTCATAGCTGTTACATGGCTAACTTTACATATCAATTTTACAACATAAAACTGATTTCTGTGAAATGTTATGCTTTGAGTTTTTTTTTTCTTTTTAAATCATTTTATACATTGGCAACACACAGGCCTCCGTGAGCACTGTCCAGCTATGGATATCTGGAATCTTGGCCATTCTTCGAGTCCTTATCTCACAGTCTACAGAGGACATTGTATTGTCCAGGATCCAGGAGCTGTCCTTCTCACCTCTCCTGATCTCATGTCAGAATATCACTCGATTAAGGGACAACAACAACCATCAAAACTCAGAAGAGGAGCAGTACCAGATCAAAGTTCCTCCAGAGGAAACTTTTTCACGGTAGACATTATGCTTCAGTTTTTTATCTATACAGAGCTCATCAGTTTATGTAATGATATTTACAATGCATTCGGAAAGTCTTCAGACCCTTTCAAGTTTAGCATTTTATGTTGTAGCCTTCTGCTAAAGTAAAAAAAAAAAAATTACATTTCCTCCCATCACTTTGTAGTGAATACCCCATAATGATAACGTGAAAACAGAGTCATTAAAATCTTTGCTAACTTATTTAAAAGGAAAAGCTAAACGCAGGACTTGAAGTTCTTTTTGGCATCAATTCCATCCTCTTCGTCTTCTTAGGGATGATGCCGTAAGGTCTACACACTTGGATTGGTGATTTTCTGCCATTCTTCCCTGCAGATCCTCTCTCCAGAGATGTTCAGTTAGGTTTAAACCATGGTGGGGGTATGGGTGTTGCTCTAGGTAAGCCACCATTAAGATCAGGGATATAATTGCATATACAGCTAGTATTACCCCTCCTGGTTCACGGTGTTCCCCACAGTGCATTCCCGTGTAAACTACACAATCCAGATGTGTTTTCTCCCTATCAGTGATAGTGCCAGGGATTAATCAAGCAATTGCACATAGGATAATATCGCAGAATCAAAGATCTTTCAGGTCCCAATTATGCTAGAATCATATGGATAGGTGTTCTAATGTATAGGTCCAAGATACGGGATGATGTGCAGAAACAAAAAACCTTCTCTCAGCGGTCCCTGGAGTACTGGTCTTGTATGCACACTCCCACTGATGTCCTGATGAGAAGCCACAGCAGGAGAGAATTGTTTGTCCTCAGCTCCCACCAGCCAATCAGCCAGAGAAGTTAAAGTGGCATAAAGAGCTCTTGAACTTGTGTCTATCGAGTTATTCACTGCGCACCTGCTATTGCACAGTAGACTGGCATGACTGACTTATTTTTTATATTATACAGTATTATAGATTAAAATATATTCAGACCAAATACCACATTAGAATGACTCCTGAACAGTCCTCGGTGCCTTCTAATAGGTTTTCTCCTTACAGCTTTTGAGTAAGGTCTGCAGATTTAGCACACATTAGAGAATAATTTAGCTTGCTTCCCTCATATTAGTAAACCATGGGCATCCCTGTATACCTGTGTGCGGCCATCTGTCTAAACAGTGGACATATTGCTGACACATCTGCTTGTTGCCCAGAGTGCTCTCCACATGGAGCTCTGCTGTACAGTGTTTATTGGTAAAATTCATCAGACCTCTGTTTATTGAGGAGGGAATATCATTTTTTTTCCCTTTTTTTTTTTTTTACTGCTTGAATACTGTCACAAGTACCACAGCAGGAGAAAGAGCTGAGGTTTTGAGTGCTGCTCATGAATGTTCTCCTCCTTAGCCTGTACACCATATGGCTCATTGCTACTTATTGGACAATAAACAGATCACAAAGTGTCCCTCTGCTGGAACCTCTAGCATTATTATATCATTTAAAGGGAAACTTGGAAAAAGACCACTATTAGATCTCTTTCTATTAGAGTTCTCTGATGATATAACCCTTTTAAAGGGGTCTTCTGACTCCACATGTGGATGGTGTATCCTAAGGATAGGCCATCGATATCTGGTCAGCAGAGTGCGGACACTCAGGACCCCTTTCTGATTATCTGTGGCCAGATCTAGGTTGTGAATTGGGTCTGAAGTCGTTGGCTGTGTTCACTGCATAGTGGCTACATCTGGATACTGCAGCTCAGCTTCTGTTTACTTCAATGGGGGCTAAACTGCAGTAACAAGGCATGGCCACTACACAGTATTTTCTGCTACCCCCACCGTGCGGCCGGTCAGGAGGCTGCTGTGGGCGGTCCGGCGCTATGCCTGCGGGTCCTGCAAAATCCTGCATCACTGCGGCAGCTGCAATATAATAAGTCCGACTCTGTGGCTCCCAGTTAGCCCCCACCCTCCGCTGTGGTGGGTATGCTCCTCTCCCCACTGTGCTGCCATTTTCGGGAGCCCGCGCTCAGCCTGTCTTGGAGGATCGTCTGTAATCCAGCTTAGACAATCCTGAAGGCTATTCATCATCTTCTCCAGTCTGGTAGGGCTCGCGCAACGGGCACACACACACACACACACACTGCCACAAATGTTACTCACAATTCACACACACAGTGCACTGTGCTGCGGCCCCGGATGGATATGTAAGTTGACTGACTGCATCAGTCGGTGATTCCCCCAGCCAGGGCCTCTGTCTGCACTGCTATTCACGTGCAGAGCATTGCACCTTAGTGTCTTCTACAGACACTGGGGTGCAATGCTTTGCATATACCCCCATGTGTATAGCAGGACTCTTCACTAGTGCAACTGCAAACACACTGTTAAACACATGGGGGGTATGTGCAGACTGCAGAACATTGCACCTTAGTGTCTTCTACAGACCCTAAGGTGCAATGCTCTGCAGTCTGCACATAACCCCCCTACACACACTGCTATACATATGGGGAGTATGTGAAGAGCATTGCACCCTAGTCTGTACTACATACTAGGGTGCAATTCTCTGCACATACCTCCACCCGTATAGGAATGTACACACCCACTGCTATACATGGGAGGTATGTGCAGAGCATTGCATCCTAGTGTCTGTACATTCCTATGTTAGCGGGAGTGGGCGGGATTGGACAAACATTTTAGCGGGAGCGGGCGGGACTAAACACCATGCGAGAGCAGGCGGGTTTGGTCGAAAAAGCATCAGGAGCGGGATTTAAAAAAACAGTCCCACGCAGGGCTCTACTCTGTACTTTCTATGCCCACTTCGAATACTACGCTCGAGGGAGCTATATGTATACTGAGGTATTCCACACCTTTGAGGCCAGGAATGGAAAATCCTTCTCTTAAATGGGCACTGTCAGATATAAAAACTTTTGATATGTTGTAAAGCATGCAAAATATTAGAAAATTTTCAGTATTTAATACTAAAAAAGCCAGTCAAAGAACTGCCCTCCCCCCCCCCTTCTGGAATGCATTCAGTCCCTCTGTGAACACTGCTCCGTCCTGGACATTTTGGAGGGGAGGAGGGTCTGTACACACTGTAGACTCATGTGAGAGAAGGGGAGGGGCAGGAAGACTGCTGCCAGGCTCTCACTGATGTCTGCTGTGTGAGAGAGGCAGAAACACATTGCATTGCAGACAAAAAAGTAAGTGTCCCTGCATGTACATGTGTGTGTGGATATATGTGTATGTGTGTATATCAGTGTGTCTATCTAATGTGTATGTGTAAGAATATATGAAGCATGTGTGTGTGTGTGTGTGTGTGTGTGTGTGTGTGTGTGTAATAAAGGGGACTACAATCACATGCCTCCAGCTGTTGCAAAACTAAAACTCCCAACATGCCTGCACAGCCACATGATGTGTGGGCATGCTGAGAGCTGTAGTTTTGCAACAGCTGGAGGCACCCTGGTTGGGAAGCACTTGACTGAGGAGGGGGAGTGGTTATCACAGTTAGTACCCGCCCCCCTGCTTCTGGTGGACAAAATTGAGGTATTTCAGCAATAAAGCTAATTCTGAGAGAATGTAGGTCATTGACACATAAAAAAGTACATGTACATGATCAGGATGAGATACTGAGCAACATATAATAGTTTTGTCTTTTTGAGTGATCTGACGGGTACGCTTTAAGTTTTCCATTTATTTCAGTGGAAAAAGACTCAAATACATTGTTGTTTTCTTTTTGACAAAAAGGCATCATAGGATTGTGCTGTTTGTTTTTTTTATTACAAATTTATTTTGCATAAAATGCACATTCTAAAGGAAGTCCCTGCAATTAAATGAATTGTAACTGGCAATATATTTGTGTTCTATAACCTGAGCTTTTGACCTGCTTTCAAATTCATTTTTATTGCTTTGTCGTAGGTTCCTTTTACAGCTGGTGGGAATACTGCTGGAAGATATAGTGCACAAGGAGCTAAAGGTGGAACTGAGCGAACAGCAGCATATGTTTTACTGCCAACAGCTGGGAACCCTACTTATGTGCCTGGTCCATGTCTTCAAGTCTGGTAAGTTAAACCTAAAGGTAATTGACCCCAATAACTAGAACTGCACTTATGGTGATAGGCTGGCTCTTTGAAATCTTAGCAGTTCTTGTTTGAGTTAAAAAAAAAAAAATTTCATTTAATTTTTTTCTCATTTCATTTTTTTCTCATTTGCTTAAAGTGAAACTGTCACCAACAATATGCTTGGGAAGCTGCGCATACCGTGCACTAGGGCTTCACAAGCATATTCTAGGCATACATTTAGTGGCACCTTAAACTAGTTTATACTTACACAATTAAGCTTTATAATCCCCTCGGGAGTCAGTCGAGGAGGCGGAGCCCTAGGTCTGCTCTTCTACGAGCCGCACCGCCTCTTCCAGTCTATGTCCCACAGTTGATTGACAGACAGGGCTCGCCTGCTTGCAGCTGCCCTGTGTAGTTCTGTTGCCCGCGTGCCCTGCCTGTCAATCAACTGCACAACGTAGGTAGAAAGAGGCAGTACGGCCTGGAGCAGAGCAAAGCCTACATCTTGAGTTTTATTAACAAACGAGGCAGTACTATGCGCGATTCTCATTTGTAGAAATATGATCCATTTCAAAGTCAGCACCTAAGCGGCCAAACAGGAAGCTTGTCTCCCCACTCCTGGCTACTATCAGCTGTATATCACTGTGCTGTAAGAGAGGAGCTTTCCCGCTGCATCTCCATAGGACCCGTCTTCATCAACAGTACCCAGTGTAATGTAATTCTTGCTGCTGGAGACAGGTCCTATGGAGATGCAGCATTTTAATTGTGTAAATATTCTGACCTCTAATTTTAAGGGAATAGCTGCAGGAATATACTATAACTGCAACCTAAAAGGTTCCTCCTTCTTTTCTGTAATACAGACCTTGTATAGAGCGTCAGGTTGGACGCACACATTAGATTTTTGTTTGCATTTTTGCCAATTTTGAAAAGGATTTCTGACAAAGAATCTTCTGTATATTAGGACAGCCCCAAATGTGCAAGACTTGGACGAGTTGAAAACAATACTGTGCAATTGTTTGCATCCGTCCGATATAAGCGGCTCCAGGGTTTCTAGCAGCTACTTATCTCCTTGCTCTGTTATAAGAACATGTATTGTAAATGGAGCCAAACATTCAAGGATAAAAGAGCTAGGGAACGGTGCTGTCTGACTATATAGGCTTCAACCAACAGCTGCCTGGTTTCAGTAATGTACATGATATTTTAATTCTTCTGGACACTAAGAACAATGCTGGCCAGAACAGAAAACAGTAGACAATTGGTTTGGTTCAGTTTAGAATTTCACATTTTCCCAAACTGCAAATCGATCTTGTTTTTTTGGACTCCTATTAAATTGGACTTAAAGGGGTATTCTAACTCAAAACTGTGGATAAGGGGATAAGTGTCCTGTTGTGGTGGGGGCATGGTTAGTCTCTGGGTTGAGGGGAAGGGTCTGAGCTGTAGGACCCCAGCATTCTTTAAGGAAAACTGTCAGTCTGTTCACACACACTTAATCTAATAAACTGGGTTATAGTGTGGGTGAACAGGAGCCCAACAAGGGGTCACTTTCTTAAATATGTCTAGTAGGTCCTGAGATATGTCCCCCCAGAAGATCCTTTACTAAATTCAGTAAATCCCATGCAGGGGGGTGAGGCTTCGTCTGCTCAATTTACATATTAATTGTCTGCGATTCCACATCCTACTGAAGTGGAGTCACATAGACAAGAAATCCATAGACAATGAAGGGAGCGGAAACAAGTGCGTGCGACTTGCTGCCTTATTCCTTGCTGAAACTCTATTTCACGTTTTCAAGATTGCTTGAGGGTGCCAGCTGTTGGACCCCCTTGATCAGACACTTATCCCCCGTATTTTGTACAAGGGAAAACACTATGCAGAGTACTGTGTATTATTGCTGGATAAAAACATGATGCAAATGAATGAAGGTTCAGTTTCCTCTCCCACCATTAGATGGGGATAAAGCGCCATAGAAGTTCACAAATGTAATTTCAATGTAATATTTTCTGAGAAAGCAAGCAACAGTAGTAGAAATACATTTCCCCTAATGCCCTGCCTGCTGACTGACAGTTTAGGTTTCATTTTACTTTTTTTTAGGAGTCAGTCTGTGGAATGGTAGCGTTACTGTTGTGAGGTTGACACTCCAGTGCACTGCGCAGCTAATGATTAGATATAATGAGACCAAATCTGACTGCTAGGCGGCATATTGTGTCATCTGCCTGTATTATTCACAAGTTAATAGAAGCAGCCAAAAGTCTATTTCTGGTCAGCAAGCTGTAGATCCGCTAGTACAGCACCCAGACACTGGAATAGCAAATCTACCTAGCTATGCATTTAGCTAATTTTATTAGTAGTGAAGTGGAAAGATTTGCCATTCCTTGGTGCTGGAAGGATAGGTAAAATTTGTTTAGATACTGTAATGACTGCCAAATTGGATTTTGCCTACCTTTTCCAAAACCCCTTACACTAAAGGTATGTTCACACGTAGGCAGATTTGATTTACAGGATTTTCTGCTGAAGAATTCAATGTAAACGAAATGACTGAGCACAGCTTCTAATCCGCAGTTACAAATCCTGCGCATCAAATCTGCTCCAGCTGTGGCAAAACTACAACACTCAGCGTTGGGAGTTGTAGTTTTGGAACAGCTGCCACGTGTACAACAAATCTGCCATGTGTAAATTCACACTAAATCTGTTAATACTTACTAGGAACATTCCGAAGAATCACTAATGCGGCCACAAGATTGTTCAAGAGTAGTGGCGACAATGGAACCTTCTACACATTGGAGAGCTTAAGTGACTTGGTGGAGTCCTTATTTCCCACCCATCCATCTCTAGTTCTTCTCTGGTGTCAGTTCCTGCTGCTGATCGACTACACAAACTACAACTGGTGGTCAGAAGTCCACCAGACCCTTAAGTAAGTCTTTTATTTTCTGTAAAAAGCAGATTGGAAATGCACATACTCAACCTCTACTCCATTCACATATTATTGTACTTCTGGACTTGAGTGCTTTCTTTGTTAGTTGCTTAGCTGTTGCTTAGTCAGTGAATGAAGTAGCAGCCGAGCAAGCTTGCCAAAGCTTCCATGCCTCTAAGTTTCATACTGTACTTATAAAATGAAGAAATTGAAAGCATAAAGCACATCTTTGATGTTTCTCTGGGACAGGATACATGCTTATATCTCCTGGAAGACTTGCCCGCTACTAAAGCAATCAGAATACAAATATGGCAGTAGTCTCACAGACATGCATGGTCTTTATTTTTGTCTCCCCAGCTCTTATACAGATCATGTATATCCATAGTAACAGAAAACCAATTCTGTGTAGTGTAATCTGCAGTCTTGTGCTTTATTTCATTTGTCGTTTTTACTAGCAAACATTTGGTAGGTTAGTCATAAGTACTGTAGGTGCCGGCGTTGTATCACATACAGAGGGAAGTCTGACATTGCCTGATTAACTCCGAACATAACACAGGCAATAGCAACTGTTGCATCCAAGTGGTTGGAAAGTAGGTAGCAGCCCCCTCCTTCATCCACTTTCCCCCATCTCCAACATGATTGCAGGGTGTTGATTGTTTAGAGAACAGTTCTCTGCAATACAGTAGTATTGCAGTGTCTTGTACAAGCAGTTAAGCCCATTTTATCACTTAAAAAAAAAAATTGGTAACCAAACTTAGTGAAATGTCCTAACAATTAACATATAACTTAATCCTTTACAGAAAAAGCCACGAGAGATAACATTCTGCCATTTCTTGATCACTCTGCTTTTCAAAATAAACATAGATAAAAAAAAAAATAATAATAAAGCCATATTCACTGCAAATTGGAAACAATAAAAACTGCAGCTCACCCCACAAAAAAGAGCAACCCAGGGCCTTGTAGATTTTAGTAATTTGTTTTTCATGTTAAAGGACAACTGCAGCGCCAATGAAATAAGACTTTAATGTCATTAAATAAGAAGTTATCCAAGTTAGTAATTAGTTTCCATTACCTGTCTTGGCCCGTTTCACCGCTATGCCGCCACCGGAAGTTGCTCCCTGGTCTCCTAATGCTCGTAGCGTTGACCTATTATTCCCTATGGGGCCGCCATCTTGGTCGACGTTACGTCACAAACTCCCATGATGCACCGGGAGATCCCTGGTTTTATTTTATCAATAAATTAATTTAAAAAAAATTATAACTACAGGCACCAAAATTAGTATATGTAAAATTATCATCCTCTGACTCCTATAACTTTTTAATTTTTTCCGCTTCCACTTTTGCTGAGGCATTGAAAAGTGTTATCGGCGCTCTGCTGATCTAGCCTGCAGAGGCTGGCTTGAGCATCATAGCACCGATTGGATGGCGAGGAGGCTGGTAAGGATCCTCTACTCAGCTGATTGTGGACTATGCGATTTCGCTGCACATGTCCTGATCAGCTCTCTGAGCTAACTGACAACGTTAAATCCCGCACTTAAACGCCACGGCATCTAAAGGGTTAATGCCGGGGATCAACCTGATTGGCGATGTCCGGTATTAACCATGGATCCTGGCTGCTGCTAGCAACCCGGGACCCACCGGTTAAGAAGCGTACAAAGGGTGGGAGTCAGACCAGAGTGTACAGGTATGCCCTTGCTTTCTATGTGGTTAACTACCCACAAATGAAGGAACCCTGTTATTCTGGGACAGAGAATATGCACTGAGCATGTTTCTCTTCAGAGACAAATTAGGTACCTGGGATGTAGCATTGAAAAAAAAATTATACTCCGCTCTGGACCTGAAGCGTCTTGGTTGCATTTTATCCAGGTAGTTACATGTCTTCTGGGCAAAATAGTTAATACAGCAACATACTCAGAACACATTTCTCTCTCCTGGAGAAACACTGTTCTCATAGTGTCCTTATACAAAGGAAATGGTATATGCAAGTTCAATGCCTGTTTTAAATATTATTTGTGACACATGTAGATGAAACACTTTCAGAATGTGGCAGACAATGGCCCTCATTTACTTAGAAAATCAGGTTGTAAGTCTATCTTGCTTTCTTACCCGACTGCTTTTTTCCCCTGGTATTTATTATTATGTTGCATCCTGTTTGTCGCACGTGGGTTTTGTTGGTTTTGGTTTCCAACTCCTCTGAGTTGTCGGGAAAAAATCCACAACAATTTAACAAATTCGGGTTGGAAACCTTTATAAATACGTGGGAAAGCTCAGAAATGTCGGGTTACGCCCCTTTTTCGGGTTTGGGAGAATCCACATCGGGTCCGTCGGGAAAAAAATGTCGCATCGTGTCGCAGACTGGCGCACTATGTCTGCGACATGGCGCAGACAAAGATGCGACAGAAAAACCCGACATAACAAGTCGGGTTTAGAATAGTAAATGAGGGCCAATGTGTAAACAACTATTCCAGCATCCATGGCCACTACATGCACATTGTTTGTCCATAGGTAGCTACATGTGAGCATGCCTTAAAGGGGTACTCCACTGCTCAGCATTTGGAACAAACTGTTCCGAACGCTGGAGTCGGGAGCTGGTGATGTCATAGCCTCACACCCTCATGACGTCACACCCGCCCCCTCAATGCAAGTCTATGGGAGGGGGCGTGACATTCGCCCCCCCCCCCCTCCCCCCCCCCCCCCCCTATAGACTTGCATTGAGGAGGTGGGGTGTGACATCAAGAGGGGTGGGGGGGCTATAACGTCACAAGCTCCCGGCTTCAGCGTTCGTAACAGTTTGTTCCAAACGCTGACCAGCGGAGTACCCCTTTAAGTGCTTCTACATAAGAGAGAACACTTGCTTGAATATGGAAGAGCTAATGTTCTCCCTGTTCCTCTGCAACCATGGCACAAGAAAGCTGCTCTAAAGGGTTACATTTAGGAATTTAGAACAATACATAATGGATCAGTTTATAGAAAATCTTTTACAAATGTTATGTTCATACTCAAATTCAAATGTTGTGTTTAATCCAATTGATCCAATTTAGTCCAGTTTGATCCAATTGATGTGGATGTGTTGGGCGTACTAGTATCATTACACTGTGTCTTTCCATTTGATCGTCTGACAGTTCCTATTGATTTTAATTGGTATTCGTCATAGTTCTGTCCTTTGTGACAGCAAGAGTAGTGCTGTAGCATCACATGAAGGGGACACTGAATTATTAGTGCATTTTACATAATTGAAGGGTGAACTTGTTTTGTGTATAAAAAAAAAAAGTCTGTGTTTGAATACGAATCTATGTATGTAATCTTTTCATAAAGGAGAAACAACCTGTCCAGTACCAAACTGCTGCTGAGCCCTCAAATGTCAACCGACAGCGACGAGGCAGAGTCACGCTCCAAGCTTGGCATGTGCAACCGTGAGATAGTCCGGCGGGGTGCCCTCATTTTGTTCTGTGACTACGTGGTAAGTACCAAATGGTGCCTTATTAAGAAGTTGGCCACTGTATAAGTCTGTTGATCACAAACTGTGGCCTTGTGCTGGTAAATCACTGCTATAGCTTTATATGCTTAGAGTATTTTATGATTTCAGAATTACATTTATAGCATCAGATGTTTCTTATTTATGGCTACTAATAGGGTATTAGGAGCTATTCCTGATAGAAGCCATAGTCTCATTAATAGAAGCTTTGGATAGCTGGCTATAGTCCCTCTCCTGCTATTCTACACACTTAACACCCTTTTTCTGCACTTTTCTTATTTGTTTTTATGACTAAAGGTGACATTTTCCACTACGAATATCGCTGCAAATCCACCGCAAATACTCATGTGACTTTTAGGTTTTATGGAAGATTGTGCTGCAGATAGTAGATTATAGTAGATTTCATTCCTGCTCCCTTCAAGGATGTGAAATACGTAGTGAAAGTCAGCAAAAAATCTGCAATGCAAATGAGAATTGTGGATTTTAAAAGCCACAGTATGCTGTTATTTCATTGTGAAAAATGTCTGCAGCATTTCGATGACATATGTTATTGCCTGGTAATGTAGTCTACTGTGGGTTTTACCTATGCAGATTCACAGTAACAATAGCAGGAAATCAATCATTACGGATCCAGATAAAACCATCTTCTTTATTAAGCAACTTTTAAAACAATATTCACATCACATGGAGTTTTATGCATCAGGCCTTAGGCCTGATGCTTACAACTCCATGTCGTGTGGATGATGTTTTTTTTTTTTTTTTTTTTTTTTTTATAAATGCCTAGTAAAGAAGATGGGTTTTATCTGGATCAGTACTGCTGGATTTCCTGCAATTGTTACTTTGACTATAGTCCACTGCTCCTGGCCAACCGTTCAGACGCCTACCAGAAACAGGGTGAGAGCTTGTTTTCTTTTCTACTTTTGTATATGCAAATAAACATGTAAAATATCAAGCTTTTCTAACTTGTGTGAATTTGATTCTAAGAGTGTGTTCAAACACACCTGATCCGTTGCAGGGATTTGAAGTTGCGGATCTGTTGCAGATTTTACAAGGCAGTCACTTTATTGACATGCCAATTAAAAATTCACAAATACAAAACTAATTGCTCATTTTACAACTTCAAATCTGGCACTGTAGAGTTTACCACTTCAATTCTCCAATGGATCCGGTGTGCGTGAATGCACCCTAAGGGTCTATTCACATGTGCAGTATCATGCGCATATTTAATGCACAGAATTTGAAGCTGCATATTTGATGCTGTGTTCAATCATTTAGTTTATACTACACTCTGCAGCTTCAAATCCTGCCCGTAAAATATGTGCAGAATACTGTGAATGTGAATACACCCTAAAGAGGTTTTCCTAGATAGAGCAAATCATCAGTATCAGATTGGTTGGCATACCCGCCAATCTGCTGTTTGAAGGGATTGCACACACTTAGGGCCTCGTAATAGTGTAGTATCTGTTCTTATCAAGCAGTCTACTGGTGAGGATGGATGGCTGCATAGAGGAGCAGGTGTACCAGGGCGTTCCGGGGCTGGTGCCACGTAACCAGCTCAACGGCTGCCCTGTTTCCTCCACATCTGGTCATCGAGGAGTGGTGACCCTGAGGTGCCAAAACTCACTAGGTTGAAGCACTGCACCATTTACTCTTCACCTTGGCTCTTACCCTTGGTATCCCGGCCTTCTGGCTAGGATCAGGGACATTTTTATAGATCCGGATGGTTGAGGGCAGTAACTTAGTGCATCATCCTCTTATTTGTTTGTCTCCTTTTTTCACTGTGTTATGTTTGTTGTGTCTATGTTCACTAGGATGGTGAGGGGGTAGTTGCCCTTCTGGGTGTCCCTCCTTGTAGTCTAGAGGAGATTTGTGTGCCCTTCTGGTTCCTCTCATCCCTGCAACCCCAGTTATCTCAGCTTTGGATGTAATGCCATCAGTATAAGGCTCCTTGGCAGGCACCTTGGTTAGTGCCTAGGTTGATGCCAGGAACACTTGCGGTCCCTTAGTAGCTTTGGTGAAAAGAGACATTGAACTCAGACCCTTGCAGGTGCCTTCTGGCCCAGAGGGAAAGGGTAGGTTTGTTGGAGGGACTCTGCTTTCAGAGTAGGGATTGCGATGGACCACGTTCTCATGCACGTTTTTTTAATGTGGCACGTTTGAACTTTTTCTTGCACTTGGGTGATTAAAGAGCATGTGCCTTGGCTCGTAATTGTTAATATAGACCTGTAGACCAGCATGCCACACATTTAGTAGTGGTTGTGTAAAGTATTGCAGAGTTGTCTCATAATTGTGAATCGGACAAGACTGCAGTACCCTACAAAGCCTGTACTACATATCCTACAAGTGCAGGAGAGAGAGATGCAAACTAGTAAGAGGCTGCTGCACCCACTTTTGTGCGCGTGGCTCCCTTCAAACATCTTATTAGTGCGGGAGTTAGGAGTCGATCACGGATAGGTGATCAGTATTACCTCAGAAACCCCTTTAACCCCTTAAGAACGCAGCCCTTTTTCACCTTAAGGACTGAGCCCTTTTTCGCAATTATGACCACTGTCACTTTACGAATTAATAATGCGAAAGGCTTTTACTGAATATTCTGATTCTGAGATTGTTTTTTCGTGACATATTCTACTTTAGTTTGGTGGTAAATTTTCGGCGTTAATTGCATCCTTTTTTGGTGAAAAATCCCAAAATTTCATGAAAAATTTTCTAACTTTGAAGCTCTCTAATTGTAAGGAAAATGGATATTTCAAATAAATTTAATTTTTCTTCACAAATACAATATGTCCACTTTATGTTGGCATCATAAAATGGACATATTTTTGCTTTTTGAAAAAATTAGAGGGCTTCAAAGTAGAGCAACAATTTTCAAAAATTTCATGAAAATTGCTAAATCTGAAGGGACAGATGTTACAGAACTACTACTCCCAGCATGCCTGGGCAGTGGAGGCATGCTGAGAGTTTTAGTTTGGCAACATCTGGAGGGCTACTGTTTGGGCACCGCTGTAACAGTGGTCTCCAAACTGGGATTCTCCAGATGTTGCAAAACTACAACTCCCAGCATGCCCAGACAGCCTTTGGCTGTCTGGGCATGCTGGGAGTTGCAGTTTGGCCCCCCCGCCACAGTAAAGATCG